>NC_069736.1:3109932-3127432 GCF_027358585.1 Pangasianodon hypophthalmus | reverse complement strand
TGTCAAACCCACTCATGCAGTCTCAGAGTGCATATGTCTGTAATGCAGAGGTTTGGAGAAAGTGTGTGGGTGCGAATATTAGTCTATAGATCTATACCTCATCAAGTTTTATACTGTGTGTGTGTGTGTGTGTGTGTGTGTGTGTGTGTGTAAACAAGATGAGGAAAGTTAACTCTGTGTCTAGGTGTGTGGGCACAAGTGGTACCCTATGAATCGATATCTCACGGGCCATTAGTTTTTACTGTGTGTGTTTGTGTGTGTGTGTATAAACAAGATGAGGAAAGTTGATTCTGTGTCTGGGTGTGTAGGCACAAGTGGTACCTTATGGATCGATAACTCAAGGGCCATACGTTTTTACTCTGTGTGTGTGTGTGTGTGTGTGTGTGTTCAGGTGGTCCTGCAGATCTGGCTGGCCTCAGGCAGCTGGACACTGTGCTGCAGTTGAATGGTCAGCCTGTGGAGCAGTGGAAGTGTGCAGATCTCGCCCATGCCATCAGGTACACCTCACACCTTTGTGTTAAATTTACTAAGACTGCATCTGTGCACATTGTTATCACACATTTCTGGAGTAAATCTCACTTCAGTAATTCTTTTTCAGTGTACAGTTCATTGTACAATTGTATGCGTACATAATAATAATTTACTCCTACTTTTTTTCTGTTCGAGTGTGAATACGGCTTTCGAATGCTTTGCAATCCAGAAAACTGATCTCTGGAAAAGGGTGTAGAATGTACTGTATGATAACAACCAGAAGTGTGGAATGATGGGAAATGCTGTTGCGATATTGAAGTTCAGGTTGGAAGTAGATGCTACACAAATTGAATATTCTCTTGAATTTCATGTGTTTTAGATCCTGTGTGTGTTTAATATCAAGCTCCTGCACCACGTCTATTTTTTTTTCTATGATGAAGTTTCATTAGTGCAGAACAAAAGTAGATTTCAAGCACACACAGTGTCCCATAATTCAGTAAACCGTTACAGCGGTGTAATATTACTGTGTGATAGAGTGGTTTATCTTCTTTATCCCTGCAGTACTGCCAACGTCAATGTACAGAAACGTTTATCTTTTTTTACCTGTTCTTTATTCACGCACTCAGGCGGGATTATCTCAGCTGTCAATCATGCTTTAGGATCCAGAACTCAAATATAAGGAGCAGGTTCACCAATGGTTCGGGGCAAACACAAGAGCCGCTTCAAATCATCGTCAAACTCCATGAGTCACTTCTTTGTGCTTGCTTTCTTCTCTTTCTCTTTTAGACATGTCTGCTTCTGAAACAAATAAAAGGAACCATGAGAAATGAAAAAGAATAAAACACTTTGATGAACACTTGGACTATGTAAAGAATAAAGCACTTGGATGTGTGCAGTTATAGGAAAATAATCAATGACGGGGAAGGTGTGATGCAGCTTAATGTGATTATTTTAAACTTCAAAAAGCACAAAACTTCAAATTACATCTTTACCTCTGATTGTTACAAAATGGCTGACACTGGAGACTCCTTCCACTCCTACTTAGATAAACATCTCCTTCACCATATCAACAATTATTTGTTTATTTCTAATGTAACAACATGTATTTCTTTACTGGCAGATAAGCGTCCGTCATACAAGTCCCTATGAATTTGTACTTTGTTACTACAGAAACGATAACCTGTTAGAATGAGTGCATTAATACAAACCTGTCATTTCAAGCTTCCCTTCTGTCATATAGAAAATGAATCGACACGTTCTGACCAATCAGAATTGAGAATTCAACAGTGCTGTGGTATAATAGAGTTTACTACCTTTATCTCTGTGCAGAAGCAGTGCCCGTGAGATCACAGTGGTGGTGTGGCGTTCGGGACCGTCCGTGAAGTCCAGCTACGAGGGGCTGATCCAACAGTCCTACAAGAGCTCCAACTACGACTCTCCTATCTCTCCTCCCAGAACGAAGCGTGCAGAGAAAACGCCACCTGTACCCCCCCTGCCCGCACACCTCCGTCACCGAATACTGCTCAACGGCTCGGAGGGTGCGAGGGGAGGCGGCGTCGGGGGGACCGGGGTTCCATGGGGTGACAGGAGAGAGGAGGGCAAAACCAGCGCCAGGACACACACTCCGACTCTCAGAGGGACACGAGTCAAAGCGTCCAACGGGGACAATTATATCATCCTCTCCCCCATCAACCCAGGAGGCCAGGTACAGGGAATTATATATTATATTATATTATATTATGTTATGTTATGTTATGTTATGTTATGTTATGTTCTATTCTATTCTATTCTATTCTATTCTATTCTATTATATTATATTATATTATATTATATTATATTATATTATATTATATTATATTATATTATATTATATTATATTATATTATATTATATTATATTATATATATATATATATACAGCATATGAGCTTTTCTGGAAGTGTCCAAGGCAAGGACTCTTCAGTGGACATAATCAACATGGCACAGAAATGTTAGCTTTAACTCTTCAGTAAAGCAGCGGATAGAACCGAGCACTTGAGAAAAAAATTATAGCAGGAAACATCAACTTGAGGAGCACAGTGGCTTAACGTTTGGCATGTTTGCCTCGCACCTGCAGGGTTGGGGTTAGATTCTCGCCTCCGCCCTGTGTGCGTGGAGTTTGCATGTTCTCCCCGTGCTTCAGGGGTTTCCTCCGGGTACTCCAGTTTCCTCCCCCAGTCCAAAGACATGTGTTGTAGGCTGATTGGCATTTCTAAATTGTCCACAGTGTGTGTAGGATAAGCGGTACAGAAAATGGATGGATGAATGGTTGTGATTTGGATGGAATCATCAACATGTGGAAAAAACTGGCTGTAGTTAGTTGCAGTACTGGATGTAGTTCAGCCGGTTCATAGTTCAGCAAACTGGCCATAGTTCACTGTAGATTTCCCTTCTGTGCTGTGATTAGTGATGGAGAAATCATTGACAAAACCAGAACGAAAAGCTTTATTCTCATCTGTTCAGATTAGCATGGCGCTAATCAAACTGGAAGCATGACTACAAAACAAAACATAACCACATTGATTTGTTGTTTTTGTACCATAAAATAATCACTCACTAATAGTTAAACATTAATATAGTTAAACATCGGTCATGTTAGTCACTTATCCGGACCTTTGTGAGCAAGAAATTTTAGTGCTAGTGCTAGAACGAGCCATATGAGCAAATCTTAGCTAGCTTATGTTGCTACACAGAGGCCTATGTTGTTGACTCACATTACTATCTAGAGACACATCACATACTGATATATTGCTCCTATAAATCAGTATTTTTATAGAAAGCTTTATTAGCTTACTTTGCTCTGTTAGTACAATCGCTATTAATATGTAGATAACTGTCTGGAATGTACTAGTACTTGCAGTTCCATGGTGTTTGTGTTTAAGTGTGTGTGTGTGTGTGTGTGTGTGTGTGTGTGTGTAGGAGGGGGGGTGGGGGGGTGGGGTGTAAGGAGGTGATCATTGAGGTCAGGAGGGCATAAAATGCCAAACAGTTGATGCATGAGCCTTGAAATGGTGACCTTCGGACAATCTGATTTAGCGAGAGCACACGGCTGCTAACAGGAGACGCACGTGGCTGGCTTTATAGCCTCCGTTTCCTTCTCATCATACCCTGAGGGACTCATAACGCCGGCGGTTTGTCGAGAGAAAGCTTATACAGAGTCAGGATCTGGTTTTTCCCCAAGCTGATCTTGCTGTGTGTCTCAGGAGGACTGAATCTGGTATCAGGAGATCATAAAATAAAATAAAACAAAGCCTAATATTATATTTCATTTTCATTTAAAATGGCAGTGCATTAATCTTTGCATTGTTTAATTCTTAATTAAAATTTTTTTTAAATTTTTTAATTCTCATTAAAAAATTGCATAAAAACATCAAAAAATTTGAGTGCACAAAGTGACAGACTATGAACGAATTTCTGTCCATCTAAAGGCCAGCGTTGCGTTGAGCACAAATATTGAAATGACACAAATGAATTTACACACCCGAATTTAGAAAGACCTGGCTAAGCGTAATTGATTTCAGATGATTGAACCGATCATTTGCTCTATTGTTTGAGGAAATCTGATATCCAGTGGCCAGTGTTCTCATGGCATCAAATAATGCCACTTATGAATCATAAGCTACAGGAATGTGCTGTTGTATTGGGAAAACTGAACAATAAAACGAACCACAATCGGAATCTATTCTGTTTTGGGAAGCCACAAGAGAGTCTAAAAGAATTCCACAGCATTAAAGACAAGAATCTGCCCACTTGAGAGAAGTTTTTGGGTTTAAATGGTTCTCCAAAATTTTGACTCCAATTTGTTTCTAAGTACAGTCTGTACAGAATTTGGGATTTTGTTACGTCACGCTGCATTATGGGATCGGTCGGCCATTTTATTTCTTTGCTACAAACACATTCACATATAAGGAGATGGCTGAGAAAGTCATTATGCTGTGACATAATAATAGATATAAATTTCGTGTTTTAAAATGAGGGACGCTGAGGATTTGATGAAGTTAATGTTTCTATTATTGAAGGAGAAATGCATTGGTCACCTTCATGACTATTGATGGTTACATCTGCGTGCCATTCAAAGAGGGTGTGAAAATGAATGATGATTACTGATGGAGTGGAAGTTTGACGTGCTCTGAGTCCCCAGTGTATCATGTCATATGGACTCATACGAATAACTTAAGCCCAGTGGAGCGTTAATATACCATAATGCATTGGGGACTCGAGTGCTGTACCGAATGCAAGTTTGTATGGAGAAATTTTCTGTAAGTGATCTGGACATCCCATTTGATCTGGTGATCACATTCCCAAGCCTTATTTAAGTCAAGAGCTGTTAAATTCTAATCATTGATTAGATTTTTCTAAAAGTATTGAATCATGACTAGCTGGCTGACATCATATCTCTCATCTCACAGATCCTGACACAAGTATATGGAGACAATCCTAGCACTCTGGGTAAGTCTAATAATTATAGTATATATAATCTGTCATGTAATAATAAAATATACAAAAAAATGCAAAGACATGCAAGACATGACTGATCATATCAGTACCATGTAGTGTCATAAGCATAACCACAACATGACCGTTACACTGATGTTCTTTTGGTTGTACTGCGCTCCAGCTGGATGGATGTACTCACCAGGAAATGCCAATGCGCCCCAGCCCCATGCCACACCCAGCCTGGCGAGCAGAACCAACTTCCTGCGCCGTTCAGGCAACAAATCCAAATCAACTGCCACGAGCTACCAGCCCAGCTCCAACTTCGCCAACTACCAGAACTGCACCATTGTCAGATCTCATGCCAACTATGGGGCCTACGTCAAAGTGGCACCCAAAGTTCTCATATTCCCCATCTTCGTGCAGGTATCACTCTTGTTGGGTTTGATCATGTTGGGTTTGATTGAAGACTAGTGAAAAATGAAAAGACTATAGACATGTAAGTGTGTGTGTTCTGTTGAAAAGATAAATGTGAATGAAAACCTCTTTATGGTGTGAATATATGGTGATAATACAGAATATAGAACAAAATTTATTAACATTATCATTTTTAGAAACTCTGTTATTATTTCAAGTTACTTTCTTATTTTTTAAGATTTAATAAATGGTTTTGCTTTTTCTTCAAATGGCAGAAATGGGCTTCCACAAACAAAACAAATAATGGACTAATGAATTAATCAATCAGTCGTTCCATAAATTAATGAAATGAAATTAAATTAAAGGTGTTTTAATTATGTGATTAATTATTTATACTTTATAAATTATTTTTAGATTTATGTATTCATTTAGTTACGTATTTGTTTATTTATTTAGCTAGTTAGTCAGTCAGTCAGTCAGTCAGTCAGTTATATACTCATTTTATTTACAAAATTATTACTCCTATAAATAATGTAAACGTAAATCTAATTATAATTTTAATAAAAATGTAATAAATGCATTTAAACAATGAGCTAATATTTGTGTTATGTTTTGAAAATAATTTAAAAATGTTAATTAAAATAAATAGTGAGTGGGGTATAATAATAGTGGGGTCTATGTTTTTTTTTAATACCTAAAAAAGGGCCCCTGGCTGCAAAACATTTTAGATATCGAACAAAACGTGATTAGATGCTTAATGACTTTCTGATTGATGCAAGCCCATGCTTTACATTTTGAAATTTAAATCTTATTTAAATTCAACTATGAACAAATCAGCTGCAGATTAGAACGGTCCAATTCCCTTAACTCCATTTTCCCAAAAATTCCTTTCCAAACACAACTTAACTTTGAGTCAATTACTCGTTCTTCAGCACTGGACTCTTGGTCAGCAGTTGTTGAAGAAAGTGAGTGATTTCCTGTGTTCACATCATTGTGTGTTCACAAACCGCACATGTGTGGGGTCTATAAAAACGTCCCCCCAGCTAGCTTCCTGTGTACACCGCTAGCTCTATGATGCATTAGACGACCTCCAGAAGGAGGATGTGGCAAACACTGTCACACTGTCAGACTCTTTCACCATGCTCATGTCTGTAGGTGCTTTTAGCCTAGCGTGATCGAAGCTGCTTTCTCAGACTGCTCGGCCCACCAGAGCCCGTCGTACTGTGGGGGTTGAGTGAACGCTTGCTGAAGAGCACTAGAGCAAGTTTGCAGTTCAGTTCAGTTCCACCTACTGTACAGCTTCTCCTGTTTTTAGTATGGAACTAGCGTGTGTGAGTGACATAGCGATACAGCACTGATTTATTTCATGTCTTGAATCCTAGAGTGTTGTTTAGCAATGTTTTCTTTATCCCCATAGCCGCTGGACCTGTGCAGCCCAACCAGAATGCTCCTGATCACCGAGGAGATGATCCTGCATGAGAGCAAACATCTCTCCATCAAGGTAGGAGATAATAATGGAGGAGCATGTGTGTGTGAATGTGTGTGATGTGTAAAAAAGTGATGTCAGCAAATTTTTCCCAACGTTTTCATTCCGCCTCGTTATACGCTGCGGAGGAGAGCTGAGAGGGAACATGTGGAAGATGATGTGGATGATGTGGAGGTGCGATTTAAAGTCAGTCTACTTGTCTTTCTCTTTCTCTCACTCCTCTAAATGAGCTGTAGGCAGCTTCAGAGTGAACAGTAATGTGCTGCAGAATGACGTGCTGCAGAACCACAAGCAAGAACATCAGCGAGCATGCTAGAGCATTCTACCGTGTAGCCAGACCTAAAAAAAAATCCACAGCCAGTTGAACATTAAGTCTTAATTATAGTAACTTAGTGCTATGTTTACTTATTAAAAAGACTAGAATAACAGTTGCACCAGGTATCATAGCTACAACGTTGCCTTGTTGTAACCCCCTAGCAGAGGCAAGTGTTTACTACATAATACAAACAGTTGCAGTGAATATATAATGTAATTTTTGAGGAAGAAAACAATTTTTCTTTATCTACAACAATGGTTCTCAAAGTGGGTTCCATGGACACTTCTACTCCTTGGTAGAAATCACAATCAGCTGTTACTGAAGTTATTAGAAATATTATTGTCTTATTGTGGTTATTATTCTATTTTACTGATCGCTTGAATTTGCTGGCTTTAATCCTAACTTCAATAACTGTAAAAACAACTTAGTCTATAAATAACATCAGCTTGGACCTAATGTGTCAGTTGTAAGTTCAAGAATAAATAGTTCCATGGCTCCAATAATTAGGCAGAATATTTTTGCACACTTTTGAATAATGAGCCTAATATGTGAGTATTTCATTAAATAAAACTCTACTAAGGCAGTCCATAGATTTTTTTTACAGCTAAAGTTTGAGAAGCTCTGATCTGCAATAATCACCGGGTCTAGGATTACATATTCAAGTAACATCAATGATAAACAGCAAGGAACAAAGATAGAAACTACAAATACGCAGTTTGTAGAGCGGTCAGTGTAGCTAGCTCTTCCCCTCTTAAAATGTACAGTTTTGGGCAGACTTTCATCAGAAATTCCCAAAAGTCTGCTAGACATATTGTATCTCTCGGCAGCACAGATTTCACGTACTTCCTGCTCCGCATTGTCTCTTCCAGTTCCTTGGTCTCATTTTAACAGTAACCGGGAAATGACAAAACAGTGGAACAGATATGTTAACGTCATCTTACTGATAGCAGGAAAAGAAAATGAGGTGAAGGTCACATCCTGCTCGGCATGGTCAGTAAGTCATAGCGAGATATGATTCATGCTAATATTAGTGACTCAGCATTTTTCTCAGTACCATTAATCAGTAGTGACATCTGAGTAAGCGGTATCTCGACCTCGCTTCTCTTTTCCCGTTCAGCTTTGCTCTTCTTCAGCGTTTCTGTTTGTTCATATTTTTGCTCCGTTTGTTCTCATTAATGAGAGCTTTGTCCTCAGTGATGCTAAGTCATTGCCGTAAGTGGAAATCCACACTGCTTATCAGAGTAACAATACCAAGAAGTGTGGGGGAGGGGAAGGTCATCTAGTCAGCTAGCTATCATCAGGAACCATTTTGCCTCGCGCTAGCAATGCGTCTTATACATGAATTTTATTTCTGTAAATGCATGTTCATTTTGTTTGGACTGAGACATTTCTCCCACATCGTCGTAGCTCCAGGCACAGCTCAGGTCCTCTCAACTCCGGGACTAAAACTTCATAAGGGTGTTTGGTCATGTTGTTGTTCTTGTTGCAAATTTCTGGTGTCAAGATACAAAATATATCACAGATCACGCCCAAAAAAAGCCCAGAAAAACATTGTGATCTTTTTTTACTTGATACCTTATACTTTTAATTATTTGATTTTAATTATTATTTATATTTATATTTAGGTTATAATTTATGTACAAGGGATGTCCAATTTTATCCACAAAGGGCCAGTATGGGTGCAGGTTTTCATTCCAGTCAAGCAGGAGCCATGCCGGATTCCACCTGTTTAACCAGTTGATCTTGGCTTTCAATAGACTGAGGTCTGGCTTCTGCTTGGTTGGAATATATATATATATACACACACACACACACCGGTTGAGTCATAGACTCCACAAGACTTGTGAAGGTGCGCTGTGGTATCTGGCACAAAGACTTGAGCAGCAGATCCTTTAAGTCCTATAAGTTGCGAGGTGAAGGCCTCCATGGATCGGACTTGTTTGTCCAGCACATCCCACAGATGCTCAGTCGGATTGAGATCTAAGGAATTTGGAGGCCAAGTCAACACCTTTGTCATGTTCCTCAAACCATTCCTGAACAATTTTTGCAGTGTGGCAGGGCGCATTATCCTGCCGAAAGAGGCCGTTGCCATTAGGGATTACCGTTGCTTGGGCGCCCATGACTCTATTGCCAGTTCCCCAGTTGGCTTTCATTGGACCACTTTTGGTAGGTACTAACCACTGCATACCGGGAACACCCCACAACACCTGCCATTTTGGAGATGCTCTGACCCAGTCGTCTAGCCATCACAATTTGGCCCTTGTCAGAGTCACTCAGATCCTTATGCTTGCCCATTTTTCCTGCTTCTAGCACATCAGCTTCGAGAACTGACTGGTCACTTGCTACCTAATATATCCCACCCCTTGACAGATGCCACTGTAATGAAATATTCAATGTTATTCACTTGACCTGTCTGTGGTGTTAATGTAATAGCTGATGTGTGTGTGTGTGTGATTGGTTACAGTAGCTTATAACAAATAATATTTCACATACTTAACATAAGTTTTTGACTTGGTATCTTGATACCTTTTACTTTATGTTAGTAAATATGCTATTTTTAACTGGAATGATTTTTGTAATTACAGGAGTCTACAAGAATTAAAGTAAAAGAGTTAAATTAAAAAAAGTGTCGTGATATCAAGGAGCTAAATCACTTCCTGCCTTTGGATTTTAAATGAGTGGAATTTTTGGTAACACGTTAATGTAAGGTTTGGGGATTAACAAATTGTAAGATAGTAATGTGTAGTTCACTAAATAAAAATGAATTAAAATACATTTTAAAATACATAATATATTCATATTTAGGTATTTAAATATTTATTAATACAAATATATAACAGGCAAGGCTAAGAATAGAGTTGAGCCTCCTGTTTTTTTTTTTTTTTTTTTTTTTTTTTTCTTCCACCAATTTCTTCATTAACGTATTTAACAATGTTTATTAACATATTAAATAAACAGATCTAGAAAGACAGAATGATCTAGATGCAAGCTATAATTAGTTAACTATGTATTACTTGATTATAAATTAAATCACTGATAAAATATTAAGAGAAAGAATATTGCCTTACTTTGCCTGTCCTTTGTCTAATGTCAATCGTGTCAATCAGTGCACATTAGAATATTAAGCCACACCCATTTTGGTAGTAAACCAAGCAAACATTTTACACTAAATTCTAATAAATAAAAAGTAAATAAAATAAGCAGACATGTGTAAGGTTTAGATGAGCTGAAGTGAAGTTGGAATTTCCCTTTTTTGTTAGCACTGAGGCTCTGAGCATCAGTTATGTCCACGGCACACACACACACACACACACACACACACACACACACACACACACACCCCCGTCTTTCCTCTCTCATACACACACAAACCACAAGACCCTCCTGATCTCTCTCAGCTTGAAAACCACAACAGAGCAAAGACGCAACATGCAATGGAAACTGTGCACATTGTTATAGCTTAAAAGTCATTACACTAAGGACACCTAATAACGACAATGACACAATGATGCTTGTGTATATTTCACATCTATGGGTTTATTGTTTCGTTATTCAGTACTGAAGATGTGGTGAAGACTAAAGCGTTTCATTTTGTGATAAATTACACACGTTACAAGGAATTAATCAGTTAATATCTTTTTAGATTTTGTTAATCAGATGTCATTACAGTCATTTTAGTAGTAATCGTGATTACAATAAGTACAAAGTGTCCACCTCTGCAGTGTGCAGTGGAAAGGTGGGCTGTTCAGTGCGATACATTGTGTGCGTGGGTGAGTGTGTGTTCACATATGACTGTGCTGCTTTAACACAGGATGTGAAAGTGATAATGTCTAGGCTTAACTTAAGCAATGTGATGTGTGGGGTTGGGGGGTACAAAGTGTAAAAATACATAATCAAACTTGTTTCGAGTTGTAACAATTACTGGTAATAAGTGGGGGTGTATTCCTGTATTCAAGTTCAGTGTTCCTGGGATAAATCTGCATCCACTGTGATCCTGATCAGGATAAAATTCTTGCTACAGAATGAATGAATGAATGAATGAATGAATATAAGATTTGGTGGAGAGAAAATAACCTCACTGAGACACATCCTTCTCTAGGATCCTCAGTGTGAAACATTTCAACCTCCTTCATGTTTTTATGTTTGTGCATATAGATTCGAATCAGTAAATCCAGAGACTGAGATGGCCCTTGCAAAAAATTAGTGTTTGGTGATTTGAATGCATGTTTCGAGGCCTCATCTTGTTAAAAGATCCATCCTTAGCTGAGTAGCACCTTACATACCTAAGTGAACGCATATGCTTCGAGCTACGCAAAGTAGATTTCACAGATCATTGTGTTCTGAAACGTGTCGCGGCAAAATTCATAAAAGTGCTAACTGTATTCTGAGCGTTGCAGCAAGGCGGCGGTATATAATCAGGGCAGAGGCTAGTTTCTGCTCGTAAACAGTTTGATGCATCTCTTGCAGCACTGGTTCGTTCATGTAAACATACACTATATAGCCAAAAGTTTGTGGACACCTGACCATCACACCCATATGTGGTTCTTCCCCAAACCGGTGCCACAAATTTGGAAGCACACAATTGTATAGAATGTCTTTGTAGGCTGTAACATTAACATTGTATAATTTCCCTTCACTGGAACTAAGGGGCATAAACCTGTTCCAAAATGACAGTGCCCCTGTGCACACTGTCATTATCACATGAAGACGTGTTCTGCCGTGGTTGGAGTGGTAGAACCCTGACCTCAACCCCACTGAACACCTTTGGGATGAACTGGAGCGGTGACTTCCCCCAGGCCTCCTCACCCAACATCAGTACCTGACCTCACTAATGCTCTTGTGTAATGGTGTAGTGGAAAGCCTTCCCAGAGGAGTGGTGGATAACAGCAAATTGGGACTAAATCTGGAATGGGATGTTCAACAAGCACATGCTGTATGAATGTTATGGTCAGGTGTCTGCAAACTTTTGGCCATATAGTGTATATGTGACATGTCATAAGCTCTGCATTCTGATGGAAGAGCAGTTGAAAATCCTTGGCAAGAAATATCATGTTCTGTTAGTTCTGATGAAAAAAAAGAGAAAAAAAAGAGAAAATGGAGACAGATCTGGCTGTACTAGATATGCTTGGATTGCTCTCCTACTGACTCCTACTGATTTGTTTTAAAGACTTTTTATCACCGTCTTGAGTACTGAGCTTTATAAGTACCACAGTAACACAATAACAAATGTTGAGTATATACAACAGGAAAGGTTTGGACAGGCGCTGACATTTGCCTTCATGTAGATATGGAAGGTATGTTTCAGCCCTTAACCTCCTGGCAGAGGCAACCGGGAGGTTTTTGGCTAAATATGTTGGTATTTAGTGTCCAGTCCAGCCTTTACTCAAATCACTTTTCTATTTAAATCCTATCTAATTTAAAAGCAATCCAGCCTTATCAAAGAGTCTTTGAAAAGTCTTCCATACTTGCGTTTTTCAGTTGAGATTACACTGTTTGCATTTTAGATGCCTCTTCTCAAATTCGATCTTTAATCTAAATTAGATGGCAGCAACTTTTGAAGGACTATTTCAAACTATTTTTTCCTATGCTGGTTTAATGTTTTTTTTGTGTTACTGCAATGTTGCATGTTTCTCCTATAATTATAAAGTTATATATAAACGCTATATAAATTAAACACATTTTTAAATGTGTTTTAAACAAACACTCCTTTAAATGACACACCTCTCTGTCTCTGATCAAGAGAATAAATAGGGGAATTTTAGTTGACATGATGCCATCTTCACCCTTTTAGTTTTTTTTAGAGAATTTGTTAGTGTGTGTATATTCTGAGCTGTGGTATGGTTGAGGTTTAGCATTCGAGCTTGAAGATGAAATCATGAAGATAAACCAGAAATCATGCAGTTTTATCATTTAATGTAATCTAAAAATTGTTCAACCACAGCGACAAAAGATAACATGACCATCAATGCTTCGGGGGTGTTTCGATGCAGGAGGTTAAGACTGATGGCATCACAAATTCCATTAATTTGCCCAAAACTTGGCTGCCTCTGTCAGGAGGTTACGACTCATGTGTGGACGGATATTTTAACAGCGGGTGAGTCCAAGCAAGCATTTAAATCAGCAGAGAAATGGCTGCAGTAGACAAGTCCAGCATTTTGTTTCAAATCAAAATACACAACCATTCCACCTCCAAACCCAGAGGAAACCCACGAGGACACGAGGAAACTATCGAACCAGGAACCATAAAGCTGTGAAGCAGCAACTCTACCCGCCTCGCCAGTATATAAAAAATGGAAATATTAGGTTAACATGAAACTACTCGGAATCCCCTTTTGTTTCAGCTCCAAATATATCACTCACTGCATGTGTTTTCACCATTGCTCATTTTTATAAAGGGTGCCAATAATTGCAGAGATGACTGTTAATGTTTGGCCTTGAACAGATCTGATTGCCGTTTCTGCTGAACCGAAACCACACTGGCACGAAATCAGGAAAGCTAACAAGGCATTCTTTTCCAATATCGTCCTCCAAAAGAGGCTGAAATGAGTCAAAGGCCAGAGTGGCGTAGCGCCAGCACTTCCTCGCTCGTCTGCAGAGCAATTTCTGCAGGTTTCTGCTCGTCTTTGTTCGATTCCATGAGCAACTTTGCCAGAAACAAATCTCAGATGGCTCAGTAAGGGAGCCAGTTGTGGAGAGAAGGCATGGCTCATTTTATTTGGTTCATCCTCATGCCATTACATTTGAGTTAGTATTTATAAACCTCTTATAAATGTAGTATAAAGTCTTATACAACATAAACATTCTTTTATTTTATTCTGGACTAAATTATGTCCGCTGTTGAGTATTAGAAAGATATTCTGAGGATTGACATCAATTCAGTATTTTCTGAGCTGAACACATGGCTGAGAAATTTCAAAACTGTAAATCCAGTTTTAATCCAGTAAGCATTAAAATTGCATTTAAATTCTCTCTGTCTCCCCCTTTCTCTCTCTCTCTCTCTCTCTCTCTCTCTCAGGTGACTATATTCATCTATACAGATCTAATGTTAGTGACAAGGGAGGATGAACCGGGTCGCTGTAATGTCCTGCAAAATCCTCTCTTCCTAAAACAGCTCCGGCTAAAGGAGGGTGAGTGGCGCTCCTCTCTCTCTCTCTCTCTCTCTCTCTCTCTCACACACACACACACACACACACAAACAGGACTAAAACAGAATCTAAAACATGAGTGCACAGTCGCCATGAGAGCTGTGACGTGAATGGGGAGTCCGTGACATTTAAGAAATAAAGTATAAAGTTATGAAATAGAAAGTTGTTGTTCGAGAACTCAGCCTTTTAGCCATCACATGCAGAGGCTCCTTTCAGACCTATACTGAATTAAGTACATAAATAACTCAGTAAGCGGCTTCCTCACAATCACTGAAGCCCAAATGTCGATAGATTGAACTCAGTGGTGAGGACATTAAGGTCAGCGGCTGTGGCGAGTCTGTCGAATTTAAAGAACAGCAGACGTTGATCAATGTTGCTGAACGACGTGGCTGGGTGCAGTCACTGGGTGTCTTTATTAAATGTCCACAATCCATACTACACACACACACGCACACACACGCACACACACACACACACAAGCCAGACGGTGAATCGAAAAATTGTAAATATAGCAATCAAAAAGGCAGAGATAACTGACACACAGACAGACAGACAGCTAGACAGACAGACAGACAGACAGACAGAGAGGTGTACTAAATGGCTTTCTGTAAATGCAAATACTCTTGCTTGTCATGTTTCCGGACAAACCGCAATGCGTAAACTCCTCTGTCCGAACACTTGTCCAAGTTCCAGCTTTATCTCTGACTGTTCCAAAGCACTGACACTGGAGACTCCTTCCATAAATGGTGAACAAACATCAGGAAAGAGGCTGTGATCCTTTGAGAGAGTCGTGGGAAAGGCACGAGATGCTACAGACAGAATAGCAAACGCTGAGACAATATCTTCACTCTCTTATCTGTACAGATAACTGCAGGGTCAGAATTTCCACAGGGGGATTTCTGCTGCTCTGTCTCACTGACAACACACACAACACCCCACACACACATTCCTGTCAAACACACCACCATAACACAAAGATTTACAGATCGCCCTCCAGGAAGTGCACATGGTAAAAGTGCAGCATGACAAAGTGTTAATAAGACACACACACACACACACACACACACACACACACAGTAATACAGCCAAACTCTTAAATTGAAATTGACAGTAGTGCCGGATGTGATTCAAATCACAGGTTTATATTAATGCGGTCATTCTAAAATGTTATTGTTTCTATAGTAACAAGTTGTTTACACTGAGAAACAGAGCTTTAATAAGTGCTTATAAGAGACAAAGATGACCTTTAACCTCATTGTGATTATAAGGCTAAACACTGGACATGGGGTTGAGTTAATGTGTGGTTTTAACAGACTGCTCGCCTTGTTAAAGGTGCAGTCAGCGATATTAAATATTAAACAAACATCTCGTTACACAAAACCTCACCATATCATTATCAGCGCCTGCCATACAAGTCTATGTGTAAGTTGTTACTATCGTTTCTATAGTAACAACTTACACATAGACTTGTATGGCAGGCGCTGATAATGATATGGTGAGGTTTTGTGTAACGAGATGTTTGTTTAATATTTAAAGGAGTGTCCAGTGTCAGCAGACTCAGGTAGGAGGCGTGGCCTAATGTCTGATGGCGAAATTGTGCATTAGGTGTGCTTTGGGGGTTAATATAGTCAGTTTTTTTTTTTGCATTTTTATGTTTGCTTATTCTGCTGTTTTATGAAACTATTCATGTGCAAATGATTAATATAGCAATGCATTTTAGTGTAAGTGTGTGATGATTCACAAATACAGTTTGTCTCATAGGTCCAGTGCAGAACTAAAGATGCAAACTTCAAAACTGTCATGTCTTTGCTGATAAATACTTTGGGATAAGTGGAAAATTCAGTACATTTCATTTGAGGCAGAACTTTCCACAGTATTGTGTGTTTCTTTTGGAATACAAGAGTGACCTCTGCTGTTCATATGAAAGAAATAATAAACATATTGCTCTGAACACATCATTAGGTGCTAAACTATCTAAAACAAAACAAACCATCAAAAAAAAAGAAAGAAAAAAGATGTGTGCTAATTTGCAAACATGACGCCTTTTAGAATATTTTACGTGGCTTGTTTGAATCTTAGGAAATATATTTATATTTAATTACATTCATTTAATATTTAATAATTTGTAATGAAAATGTTTTTAATTAATTAATTAATTAGTTTAATAACAAACAGTTTGTTGATTGTGTCTCTATATCCGCACTTGCTTGACTATATTGTGCAATATATAACATTTAGCATTCAGTATTTTCTGTAAAATGTATAAAATCATAATGAAGAATATCAAGTGTGCATATACTGTATATGCACTGCTTAGTGCTGCTCTTCCTCTCAAATGTACTCTAGAGGGCACAGAATACCCATAATGCACTCTTCTGTTGGAAGGGAGTAGTGTATAGGGCACCATTTTGGTACACTTTTACCGTTACTGGTCACATGATACAGTTTACCCAATCAGAAGACAGCAAATAGCAAAATAGTGACATATAGACTATGTTTTGTTTGTAATTTATATCATTATGTTAATTTAGATTTTTACAAAAGATTTCGTGTGTCTTGTATCTGATCTGAGGTCAGAATAGTGATATACTGTAGACACCAACCCGGCGAGGTGGGTGTGGCTTTAAATCTTTAAAGTGGCTATTGCTCTGAGAAATGGAGCTTTAATAAGCATTTATAAGACGCGAAGTTGCCCTTTAATCTCACTGGGATTATAAAGCTGAACGCTGAGGTCTGCATTGAGTTAATACGTGGTTTTTTCAGTCTGGTCTCCTTCAGCAGAAGTTAGCTGGAGCTAGTCATTACACTTACAATTTCAGACAAATTACAGCCGTTGATTGAGCGTTTTCTCCAAAACGTGCATGCCTGAATGCTAGGAGAAAAGCTGACACCTCTTTTTTGCGATTCTTTGGATCATGCTGGTCCACATCATTTTGTTTTTTACATTGTTTAAAAAGCCTGGGGTGCAACAGAGACAATAGTTTCTCCTTTTATCAGATATTTTATTGGAACTGGCAGAGTGTGAAGAGAATTTAGCAAAATTTTTACAAAAAAGTGCCCTGATATAAAAATCACTGAGCGCACCTTTAATCCAGACATAAGCCTGTTTTTAATTTGTTTATCAAAGTGCATTGTGTGCCGATTTTAATCGTCTTGTGTCAGTGATTTAATGAGCTTTTATGAAGTTTATAGA
>NC_069736.1:2337432-2357432 GCF_027358585.1 Pangasianodon hypophthalmus | reverse complement strand
ACACTTTCTATGAAGGCCAAATTCACAAAGATCTACATTCATAACATGTTATAATGCATTCATTAGGCATTATACCCATTGCTATAATTATTTATGAAAAGGCATTACAGTTTATAGTAATGTTTATAATGCATTTATGCATTGTATATGGAACATAATGCATAATGCATAATAAGTAGTGTTGATAACACATTATATCAGTACTGAAGAACACATTATATTATTGTATCATAATGACCTATGAAAACATTCATTACCTATTATAATGAATTCATAAGGCAGTATTTATATTGTTATAATTATTGTTTATGAAAAGGCATTACAGTTTATAGTAATGTTTATAATGCATTTATGCATTGTATATGGAACATAATGCATAATGCATAATAAGTAGTGTTGATAACACATTATATCAGTACTGAAGAACACATTATATTATTGTATCATAATGACCTATGAAAACATTCATTACCTGTTATAATGAATTCATAAGGCAGTATTTATATTGTTATAATTATTTATGAAAAGGCATTACAGTTTATAGCAATGTTTATAATGCATTTATAAATTGTTAACAGAATGCATTATAAGCACTGTTTATAACACATTATATCAGTACTGAAGAAGTGAAGAAAGCAAAAGTTCTTGGTTTCTTTGGTAACAGTGTTATGTTAGGAGCACTACACCCAAATCATTATGTTAACATTAGTTTCTAATCATTATGTTAACAATTCATAATGCATAATAAATGTTACTTTAAAGTGTAATGCATTTTCATAAATATTTATAACAGCTATGCGAACGTGGGCTGGGTTTATTTTATATTGGTCATATGTGTTATGAACACTACTTAGATGTGTTATGAACATGTTAACATGTCAATCCATAATGCACAATTAAGATAGCTGTATAGTGTTGGTCATTTTCTTAAAGAATTATAACATGTACAATGCCTTATGAATGCATTATAACACAATATGAATGTGTTCATCGTTCGTTATAACTATGAGCTTCAAAGACAATGTTACCAAAAGGTATTGATTTTTTTTTTGTAAATATCCCTTCCTTGTGTGAGTTTATATAAGGAACATAACTGTAAAATAACAATACATGGGAGATTAGTTGTTTTGAAGATTAGTTGTTAACGTCTGTCCACACAGCGGCCATCTTGGCGATGTTCCCAGGCAGTTATTTTCATTCCTACAAGAAAAGGCTCCATAAGGCTCCATGTACAGTAATGAGAAGAGACACATAAAAGACACATATTCGAAATGGCTGTTAAAGTCTGACAAAAATAAAGTAAGTAATGTGTGGTGTTTGGCTCAAATACCACAAACACACAAAAATTATTAAATTAAATATTTTATTTTTTTAATCTACATCAGGTTTCTCTGCAGGATTCTGTGCAGTACTTCCTCTCTATGAATGGTGTAAACTGCATTTTTTAAATAATTTTTTAAAATGTAATTTATTTGTTTATTTATGTGTGTGTGTGTTATACAAGCTAAATATCACATATTACTTACAGCAATTTTGTTAGATATGAGCACCATTTCGAATCCTCGTTGGAAACTCCATCTTTCTGTGCGTGCACCAATGTAAGAATCTGATTAGCTAGAACTTTCACTAACGTCTTAACCAACAAGGTGATTGGCTGTTTCTACTATGGGGCGGGACTTGCATAATAGAGAATCCATGCTGATCATTATGCACTGCTCCATTTATATTTCAAGCAGTGTGCTGTCTCTGCTCAAACTGCCTCTGCTTGTTTTATTCAGATGCATTTCACACAGAGAAAAGCCTCCTTTGAAGTCAATGAGCACTCAGAAGTAAACAAAGTATTTTATTTTAACTATTAAAGCCAGTCCTAAGAAAGCGAGAGACAGAGAAAAAAAAGGAAGGAAAGAAAAAGAAGAGAAAAACAGAAAGAAGTGTGGTCAGGAAATTACATAATATGTCACTTATTGTTAAAAATGCCTAAACTTTATTTGATATGATGTAATAACATTGAGTTGGCTAGTTTTCCAGTACTTACGGTAATTCATTAGCATTTTCTATAAGAGTCTGACTGTCATAACGCTCTAAATAATTAACAAAGCAATACCAATTCATTACTATTACCACATAATCCCAGCTTTCCTCTCTAAATCAATTAGCTAATAGCTAAAAGCTAATGCTAATGCTATGCACATTTGTTTATGACTCTACACAAAGGCCATATTAACACCTCGAAACTGGTCCCAGCCAAAATTACCCTGGCCCTTGCGTCCACAATTCAATGAGCCATAAATCAGAGTGCTGACTCGTCGTCTTTATTACGATTCTAACCTGCCTGGTCATAAAAAATACAGCGTGTGATTTATGAGGCGAGCACGCACGCCAGGAGCTAGATTTGGAAGCCATGTTTTATGAATGCTGGGCTCTGGCGTATTTGATGAACTGTAGGGTCAGTAGATGAAGTCTTGCTGGAGCGAGATTCATATTGTAGATCTTTAGTACGCTATTTTCTCCCCTTGAGCCACGGAGCGTCCCTCGTAAATCAGATCATTATTTGTCAGGAAAAAAGTGAGGATTGATTACTTCATAGCCTGGAATCATGTTGCATAATTCAGCACATTTCCTTTACTGTAATCATCGAATTTTGTCTTCCTTTTTGCGCCAAAAACTGTCCTTGTGTCTTCATTTGATCCCTTGATACACCTTGGTATCGATTCTACACGTCTCTGGGACTCTGTATGAGTGTACAATATTTATTTTTAAAGATTTTCCTTCAGTCGGTGGTGGAGAGCGCTGTCTAACACATCACTCCAAAAAGTCTCCCATAGGTGTTCAATCGGGTTGAGATCTGATCACAGCATATGATTTACATCATTTTCGTCCTCATCAAACCATTCAGTGACCCCTTGTGCCTTGTAGATGGGGGTGGAGTCTTCCTGGAAGAAAAGACCACGCCCATCAGGATAGAAATGTACAACCAAGCTACCATATTTTCTTTTAATTTATCATCTTTCTATATATTGTTGTGTATATAGGCTTGGAGTAGACGTGAATGTACATTTCTTACTCAATTCATTAGCAATTTTTTTTGTAAATGTTCCTTAATAAATATGTGTATGTAAATTCATAAATACACATTTTATTCTTTGACTTTAAGAGTGGCTGCTGGTGGCTTCATGTTTTATATAACTGATAAACAGTTAGATGTAGATGTTCTTCTGGAAAAAAAAAAAGGTGATACCATGATTTTGGTGTCAAAGGTGTAAAGAAAAAAAAATCCAAATAGATTTCTAAGAAATTAAAAGAGTTAAAGGTGTAGTCAACAAATTTGACAAATAAACAAATAAAGCGCATTGGTGAGGTCACACACTGATGTTGGTCGAGAAGGCCTGGCTCTCAGTCTCCGCTCTAATTCATCCCAAAGGTGTTCTATCGGGTTCAGGTCAGGACTCTGTGCAGGCCAGTCAAGTTCATCCACACCAGACTCTGTCATCCATGTCTTTATGGACCTTGCTTTGTGCACTGGTGCACAGTCATGTTGGAAGGGGAAGGGGCCCGCTCCAAACTGTTCCCACAAAGTTGGGAGCATGGAATTGTCCAAAATGTTTTGGTATCCTGAAGCATTCAAAGTTCCTTTCACTGGAACTAAGGGGCCAAGCCCAACTCCTGAAAAACAACCCCACACCATAATTCCTCCTCCACCAAATTTCACACTCGGCACAATGCAGTCCGAAATTGTACCGTTCTCCTGGCAACCTCCAAACCCAGACTCGTCCATCAGATGTGATGTGTGGCTTGGATGCAGCTGCTCGGCCATGGAAACCCATTCCATGAAGCTCTCTGCGTACTGTACTTGGGCTAATCTGAAGGTCACGTGAAGTTTGGAGCTCTGTAGCAATTGACTGTGAAGAAAGTCGACGACCTCTTTGCACTATGCGCTTCAGCATCCGCTGACCCCTCTCCGTCAGTTTACGAGGCCTACCACTTCGTGGCTGAGTTGCTGTTGTTCCCAAACTCTTCCATTTTGTTATGATAAAGCTGACAGTTGACTGTGGAATATTTAGGAGCGAGGAAATTTCACGACTGGATTTGTTGCACAGGTGGCATCCTATGACAGTTCCATGCTGGAATTCACTGAGCTCCTGAGAGCGGCCCATTCTTTCACAAATGTTTGTAAAAACAGTCTGCATGCCTAAGTGCTTGATTTTATACACCTGTGGCCAGGCCAAGTGATTAGGACACCTGATTCTGATCATTTGGATGGGTGACCGAATACTTTTGGTAATATAGTGTATGATCAGTGAGAGCTGGGAAATTAAGGAGAAAATTATGGGGGGAAAAAAATCACTGACCTACCTTTTAATATTGCCCTACAAAAATGTTGAAGATGAAATTGTAGGCAGAGATTCAGAACTGCTAGTGTGTCAATGCTGAACTGCAGCAAGACCCCTAACTGCTCAGGTTTACGCTTCGACTGAATATAAACATACAGAAAGCAGTGACTTGGAGTTGTATGGTTAATCTCCCCCTATTTCACAGTCAGTGTACTGGTAGGTAAGCCTCTGGGTCAGTGCAGCTGCAGGAACAGTAATAGTCTTTCATTTCTGGACTGCATTGTCCTTTCCTGATCCATTTCTGCATGGTTTCTACCCCCTGGAGGCTTCCATTCGCTCTGGCCTCAGATTGGAGCTTCACTTCCAGGCAGCATATGTCGAGCTTGGCCTCTGTCTCCGGCATCTCGCTGGGAAGCGTGAGGGCACCTGAGACCAAAAGTCGTCGGAGCGGAAAATCCTGCTGACGTTGCACCTCCTGGCATGGGTGCCAGCCTCGCTGTCTCCGGAGCACATGGATATACTTGACCAAGGTGACCTCCGATTTATATCTCACAACGGTGAACTAATCGTTCTGTTCACAGACTAAGGCTGCGTCCCAAACTGCACAGTAGTGTACTGAATAGTATGTCACAACAAGCCCTGATATCATATTTTAACTTTAATACAGTTTAACTTTGGTACAGTTGTGATTTAGGCCAGGCTAAACACACAGAAAGTGCTAGCAATATCGAGTTAGCAATAATCTCAGAAGAAAATGAGGGAAATATGGTAGTAGCTCCAGGGAGTATTGACACAAACGAGTTCTTCAGTAAATATATGGACATTTCTAAAGATACTTTTGAATGTTCTTCATTTTTGGCTGCAGGCTGCTAAACAGTTCATGTAACAGACCAAAACATTCATCAGTTTTATAGCTGAGTTTGTGTATTCGGGGTGTTTTTGTGTATGGATGTTAGACAGGGAGGAAAATAAGTACATGTATAACAAAAGACAAAAATCAATCTAGAATTTAAAGAGTTCAAGCCACTTGTGACGTGATTTAAAAAATCTAATGCTTGCCCTAACACTAACTACAATGTAATTATAAATAAAATTAGAGGCATAAAACCTATTTTCTTATAGATTAGACATCAGATATGTCAAATTGCATAATGACTGCTTGCACTACAAAGTGCTAGTGCTAGAAAAGTGTATGTTGGTGTATTTCTAGCAGCACAATCCTCACAGAAATTGGGAAAAAATAACTTCACATTGCAGTTAGTGTGAGTTGACAGAAGCTTTAACTAGTAGATGAATGGCATTCAGTGGCATTGACTGGAGCTCTGTAAAGTGCCATGAAAACCCGAGATCCTGTTTTTTCTCACGTAGAGACCGTGGCTCTTCTCCGTCGCAGCACAGAGTATAAATCCCTCTCTCGGGACTCGGGCCAAAGGCATTAACTCGTGAAGTGAATTTAAGTGAAACCAATGAAATAGTGGGCATCCATTTACTTTCTTTAATTCGAGAAGGATAACAGGATCCTTTATAACCCCGAATAAGACACTCCTCATGCAACAAAGCATGTCTCAAGGTTAACTCCTGCTAGGGTCACTGAGGTGATTGGAAACTGGCTCTGGATCATCATTAATCAGACGTCTCTGTGGATTTAAAGCAGCCGTTGGACGAGTAAGGGGAATAAAACATGACCGAGTGTGCTTTTACAGGAAAATAATCAGCGACAGAGTCACTGTTGACTCCCAAAAGCTGATTATTTTCCATTAAAGACTTCCTCTTAGACCACAATGATCACAATTTTTCATGTATTAAACAATGACGTGACTATATTTTTATCCATTTATAGTTACATTTAACAAGTTCCTGTTCTCACTTACGTTATAACAGCTATAAACAATTGTTTAAATTGTTTAAATAAATAATCCACCATAGAAAGCTCCTCTGTCCTGAAGACTTTTCTATGGTGGAAACCTATCTTTATTTAATTTTTTTTTATTATTATTTTAGACATATGCAAATTAATTAATATTTTATCAAGTAAACATGCTAGACCTTGTAAAAATAAAATGGCATTTTCATCTGCTGTTGGTGTTTTAGAAATGTGAACAATGGGGGGAAATAAGTAATAAGCAAGCAAGTAAGAAAGTAAGAAAATAATAAATAAACAAATAAATAAATGAACCAATCCCACAAAGCAGCATTAAATGAATATGGTTACATGACATATATTACCAAAAAAATCAATCAAAAAATAAATAAATAAATAAAGGTGCATTATAAGAACATTGTTATATATAGGACAATCAATCAATCAACTGTACATGAACATTGTAAAATGAACACATTACATGAAATGAACACATAAAACACCAAATACACTAAAATCACATAACACAACATGTGATACAATCTCACTAATTTATGTATTAACATACTATATAACATATTATATAACTTATTGACTGTTATAAAGTGCTGACACTGGAGACTCCTTCCAAAAATGTTAGCTAAACATCTGCTCACAAGGCAGTGGTTAAGATGTTGCGCTACTGGTCAGAAGGTCATGAGTTCAATCCTCAGCACCACCAAGCTGCCATTGCTGGGCCCTTGAGCAAGGCTCTTAACCCTCAACTGCTCAGTTGTATAAAAATGAGACAAGGGCGTCTGCCAAATGCCATAAAACTGCCCCATTTCACTGATTGCAGATTTTAGAACAAGTACATCAATATAAACCAGTGATTTGCCTTACAGCTGTTATAGAACATTAATCATCACCTGCTGACCAATCAGAATCTAGCATTCGACAGCGCTGTGGTGTAATAATATTTAAAGTATCTACTACTGGATGATCCACAACACTGGTACAACCTCGATAATTCCTCAGGCTGTAGAACTGCATGCTTTACTTCTCATCGTTACTCACTGTTTTGTGATTAATTGCCGTGGTTTTGTACACTGTAAGGTCACGGGATTGATGGCATTCCGGATGTTAAGTTTGTAAAGAAACAGTTTGTCACTTTCATCCGATACGACGGTGGCATAGAGGTGCTTAGCTGGAGGCCAATGAGAAACTCGCATGATTGATTATCTAGTGCAGTGGTACAAATACCACAAAAAGAAGAAGTATGTTCCACTGCGAACCGTGGCTGCGCTTGGTGACTCAGACTGACGCTCTCCCAGCAGGAATCCGACATATTCCAGTCCTCAGGCCACGTGCACGTGTCAGTAGTCCCCGAAGTCACACCACATTCATCCATTCGTCTCTCCGGCTTCATTTAGCCCGCCACTTTTTTACGATTGAGTCTTCCAATAAGTGTCGTGGCTGCTGCGGGCTACGCGTAGCAATCACATTTGCAAGTTTTGAAGAGCGAGCCTGGAAGTGGTAGGGGAGCACTTGAGCGAAGATTATCAGGGTCCCGCACTTCATGTCGACATCTTCAGCTTTAGGCAATCCTATTACCCAACTACAGTCCTCCACTTCTCAAGGTTTATCTCACCGTGCAGCTGGTCCTGGAGGCGCAGCCCGGGCCATATTTGTGCGGAGCCGGCTCTGCTTCCAGGTGCTTGATTTTGAAAATTATAAAGAAAAAAATCCCCTCCGAGTGTGAAGATCTCGGTATCTTTCTATATTTTCTAGCTCCCTTCAGAGGGACATATACTGTCCTTTCGACCTTATTTCTCTAAAGGATGTGTTGCAGTGAGTCTTCCAGGTTAGAAGATCGTTTGGATGGTGCTAAAGGATGGTAATGAATTAGCACTGAATTGTAGCAGTCACTTCGTTATGGTTATGTGCATAACATTTATGACTTCATAATGTCATTCGTAATGCATTATAAATGAATCAATAACGTTTCATATAGCATCCATAATACCTTATAGTGAAACATAACCCTGGATAAATGCTTACTTAGTTATGGTTACATGCATAACAATTATGACTTCATAATGTCATTATAATACATTACAAGTGAATCTGTAACATGACATATAGCATCCATAACACTTTATAGTGAAACATAACCCTGGATAAACGCTCAGTTCATTATGGTTATGTACAAAACATGTGTGTCATAATAATGTCTACATAAGCCTGTACAAAGGTCATAAGTCATTATGGGCTCTTTTACAGTGCATATGCTGGAAGTTAACATTATAATGCATTATTAATTTTTTTTTTGTTATATAGATTGTATAAGATCTTACAGTGTAACATAAGCCCATATAAATGTCCTAAGTCATTACGGTTCCATGCACATGAGCACATGACTTCAAAATGTCAGCATACAAAAGGTGTTTATAAGAACAGAGATCAGATGTTATAATGCATTACTGTTTATAATAGTCTTATGAACACATGTTATAATGGCTTAATTGTAAAAGAATTATGACAGAGCCAAATTTTATCTTATAAAGTGTTATGCAGAACAATTACTAACAATTATACAGATATTGATAAGGTGTTATGGATGTTCTATGCTACATTATAAAGGCACTTAAAATTCATAATGAGTATAGGATTCATGGAAATGTTGGCAATGCTTTTTTGTAAATAATTTTAAGCTTGATTTAAATATTTAGAGCAAATCATGTGATTCTGACAGCTCTATAGCTCTAAAAGCATGCATGCTTTTACCACGTACAGCTGTGGGGGGCAGCAGAGATCCATCCAGCCTCAACAGTACCAGCTGTACTGCGCCACTCGTGTGTGTGTGTGTATGTGTGTGTGACTACATTCAGCAAACATGGACTAAACGGGAGTAAAGCTTGAACGCTGTCGAACGTCCTCAGCTGTCCGCTTGAGCAAAGCTCTCTTTAAAGCCAGTCGTCTAATTGCAGCGCAATAATAACGCATTATAATAATTAAAGAAACAGACACACCTTGAGAGTTAGGCAGATTGTATCAAACACAGCGAATGCAGAAAGGAAGCCAGACCCAGCACCTAGCTCATTTGTTTCTCTCCTCCCCACGGATGGCGTTTTCAGTGCATGCGAGTTGCAGACTCCCACCAGCTTCCCCTTGTAAAAATAGCACGAGGCCTACTGGGGTGAAATCGTTAAACAAATGTCTCTTTAGCCTCAATCTGACTTTGAGAGAGCTACTGGGTGGCTGTGTGCTCCCGGTGCCAAGTACACAGTCACTTTGTTCCATCCTGTTTGCCTGTGGGCTCGGAGAGGATGCAGCTCGCTCCAAGTTGGGACATGTTGGTCACGTAGGTGGCTAATAAGGGGACGCTGGGATGCAAAAAGCTAACGTGGTAACTGGGTTCTCGGGTCGCGGAGTTAATAGCCTTTTCACCTTGGCTGTTATGTTGGCAAGGAGCGTATTCTGCTAAATATAATCAGGAAAAAATGCTGTTATTCTTAACTCCTAGTTAGCATAATTATTCAGAAATAGAGAGGTGAGTTTTTTAGGAGGGAAAATTAAGAGGAAGCTTAAACCAAAAGAAATTCCAATAAATGAAAGCACATTAAGGAAGAAGAACGTCACATTAATAACTTAATAGCTGAAAATAATATTTATAACACAGAGCTGGTTTCTATAGTAACGGCGCATTCACAGGGACTTGTATGACGGATGCTCCAGCTAATATAAGACAAATAAAACACAGAAGAGAAATGTGTTTAATTAATGATATGGTGAAGTTTTCCATAAGGAGATGTTTATTTAACATTTATGGAAGGAGTCTCCAGTGTTAGTGCTTTGTAACAGTCAGCTTCTCTTAACTAACAAATATTTATAGCTGCTATAACGTATGTGCAATTAACCTGCTTTGTGGACATTTATTCCTGACTTAAAGGTATTGCAACATGTGACCTTTAAAGAAATAAGGAAATGAAACCACATGACTGATTGGACTTTGTAGGTTCAATTTAAAGGTCCGTCTCATTTTCAAAAGAATGATCATGATGATCATGATGATGATGATGATGATGATGGACCACCGCCACTATGAGCAGATATTAATTGTGTATCTGTGTGTTTGTGTGTGGTGTTGGCAGGAGTGTATCAGCTATAGCAGCCTTGTTGGCGTTTCAAACCCCTCAGTGTCACTGCTGGATTGAAAAAAACAGGCCGCCAACCAAAAAAATCTCCAGCCAACAGCCGTGCTGTGGTCAGAAAAATCACACTGATGAAGCCTCGAGGATGATTAACACAAACTGCGCATGAAAAAAACACAAGCTGTAGTCGCTAAATGTGTCCCTGCACACGTAATTCTGTTCTGTGGCTCAGCAACGGTCGCTGAAATTACACAAATTACAACCACATAGAAGAAATTAGTGAAAACAGTAATGTTCTTAAAATATATATAACAAAATAATAAATTAAAGAACTAACCAATAATAATAATAATAATATCATATCATATATTATATCACTACTAGTTTTCTGTATAACAGTGTTCATAGGGCTTCATAACGCCTACATAAGCCCTGCAAGACACCATAAATAAACCCACATAGGTATTTATAATACTGCATTACTTGTTTATGTCAACTTGGCAAAACACCCTATAGACAACTTGACAAA
Organism: Pangasianodon hypophthalmus; assembly: GCF_027358585.1. Lineage (NCBI taxonomy): Eukaryota > Metazoa > Chordata > Actinopteri > Siluriformes > Pangasiidae > Pangasianodon > Pangasianodon hypophthalmus. The sequence continues at coordinate 2,346,578 of NC_069736.1, read as the reverse complement.
TGACCTGATAAAAGTGACAAAGATATTTGTTTTGTTGACATAAGGTTGACATAAGGTTGTGCTATGACACTGTTTACACAAGTTGGAATACATAAGAATGTCAAGACACCTGATTTTTTAGTTCATATCACATATTATTTTACTACAAGTTTTCTGTATAACGGTGTTCATAAGGCTTCATAACGCCAGCATAAGCCCATCATGACACCTGCATGAATATTTATAATATTGTCTTCCAATAAATGTTAGTTGTTTATGCCCACTTGACAAAACACCCAATAAAAGTGACATAGATGTGTGTTTTCTTGACATAAGGTTGACATAAGGTTGTGTTATGACACTGTTGACACAAGCTGGCATACGTAAGAATGTCATGATAATGGGCTAGCTCTGTTATTACATAATAATGGTTGTCACCGTTCAAACCTTCACTATGTCACAGTGGTATAAGGCTGGCATTTATGTTCGTACTGATTTCAGGAGCCTTTTTTGTGTCCACCTACATAGTGTTCATAGCACTTAATAACAACTGTCATAATTGTACATAAACATTTATAAGGGCCCTGACCTCAAAATCGACAAAACAAAAGCTGAAATGTATGACCTGTTGACATAAGCCATTATAAATGCTAATATAGGATAGTAGGTTGTCATGAAGGGGTTATGTAGGTGTTATGTAGCCCTATGAACACCATATATAAAGTGCCAAAAAGACTATTCTTTGATGCATATAAATATAATATACTGTGTGTATATATATTTTTTTTCATTTTGCATAGAGCTTGCAGTTAAAAAGCGAGGAGACAATTTGAACACATCTTTTCAGACGTAATATGCCTCCGCCTGTCAACACCAATTTACGCCCCGTTTCATCTCCCAAACATCACTGCATGCTAGAAATTAGAGAAATGGCAGAATCAACACAACAGTATTTACTTATTCATGTATTTCAAAGACCTAGCCATGGTGCTACACATCTCGTGGTGTCAACAGAATTGAGCATTAGTGGCAGGAAACATTAGCAGCAGAAGAGCATGGAGGCTTTTAAGGCTGCCGTCAAGCACTTCTCTTCCCTAAACACATTCTTATGACTTCATTTCCCCTCCGACGTTCCATTCGGTTTATAAGACCGAAGTGATTTGAAGATCTGAGCTTGGAGTGAGCTACGAAAAGTCGATTTAAAGTGAGGTCAATTCAGGAACGGAAACCAGAATTTACAGTATATACTGTACTGTACTGTAAGTCTGCGCAAATATATACGTAAAGTAAAGGTAAAAGAAATTTAAAACGCAAGGAAATGTCCTTTCCAACAACCTACGTGCATGTTTTAGAGAAATAACTGGAAGCATTATTTACAATAACCTGCATAAAAATGATATCCTAGCAAATTAAGCTATCTTGAATAAAGGAAAAAGTTATCAAAAGGACCTTTTTCACACTTCTGTGTTTACGAATGCAGAAGCGTAAGTAGTAACGTCTTGTGAACTGTTCGAATGGACAGATCAAGCATCTTTTGTCCAGTGAAATGTTTTGGACAAACTCAGAAAAGTCAGTAGTGTGTGTGAAATGAACTCAGTCTTGCTGCTAATGCTAGCTGGCTAGTTTATTGGTGCTGCGTTCATTCACATCTGTGCCAGGAGATCGGCTTTTTTAGCTAGCAAGCCAAGTGTGAAAAATGTAGCTAGCTGTTTACTGCTTACCTTAATCTGGAAAATACTGTTACCAAAATCAGATTAACGTGAAAACGTAGCACTGTGTGATGCATTTACAGCGTTCATTCATTCATCCTTAGTGACATGGGACATGGTGGTTTAAATTAAGCTAGTAGTTTGTTTATATTTTGTGCAATCAAACCAGAAAAAATGCCTTCCGGTTTAGACCACGCCCACTTCCGGTTAAAATCCAGATACAGACACAGATAGTGGCATTGTGTTACAACGCTAATCTATATGATTACAAAACAATATTTTTGCCTGTCAGTTCACTCTAATGCCACTTTACCTTGAAATCTTTAAAATAATCTTTAAAATACTTCAAAATCTTATTATTATTTTTTTATATTTTTTGTATTAGTGTCCACATCCATGTAACATTTCATGCTTGGAATAAAATGATCCTTTTCCATGATTTGTCCATTATAGGTTATAAAAGTATGTATATTTAAGTTCATGTAAGTTCATTCTTTCAAACCTGTGAAATATTTGGAATTTTCCACACGTCACCTGTTCAGCAGGAAGCTGATGTTGCTAATTCTATGCTAAAAACTCAACCCTGTTACTCATTTACGAGCACGATGCAGGAAAAAACCTTGTAAGAAAATGAGATATTGTTGCTGGAGATGGACTGACACAGCTTTTTGATGATTAATTGCATGTTTTCTTTCTGATTAAAAAATAATAAAGTTTAACTTTTAAGACTTTTAAAGGAATCTTAGGATCTTAGGATCATAGGATCTGCCTCATATACTATCACAGAATAGAGTGAAAAGGTTCATGATGTATTGGAACATAGGTATATTTAATGGCTTCTGAGATTTTGACGTTTCCTTAGATATGTGACCACGATTAAAATTATTGGCCCTCTGTAGTGCCCATGGTCCTCATTACACGCCTGATCCCGATAGTTCTAATGCGATGAAGCGCATGGAGGAAGCGAGCTGAATCAATTACCAAGCCACACATGAAAAGCAGCGCGGGAGTCCACCTTGATGTAAAAGAGTCGTGTAGGGTAACAAGGCTCATTCTTGGAGAAACTGGCCCTGTGGGATGGTTTATTGGCCATTTTCTGTTCTTTTTGTAGCCTTATCTCTCCGTGCCACAATGGCAGATTGCAGACGGAGAGCAGGAGGAGCAGCAGGGGACAGAAGGGAAGGGCTGGAGGTGGGCTGAGGGTGGATTCTTTAATTAAAACATGTCCACGGAGGCTGCCTGATAGAGCCTGCAGGTTGATCTTGGGGACAAGACCTTTCAAGAGGCACATGAGGAAATTTTTTTCCTGCGGCGAGATGCCCTTGAAGCTCGAGAGTTGACGGTAACATGTGGAACGTTGAATGCAAAGTCTCGGATCAAACACCGTCTTCCACCTCGGTGGTGTACCTATCTGACAGAGTTTCTTTGAGGTTTTTCTTACAAAATATTACATGGAAATTTGTTATATTTTACATCAGTGTTGTTAATGAAGGATGTGATATACTTCCTGCTATGTGAGACCCGGGGCACAAGAGGTCACTGGTGTTTTAAGACATTTCAGATTGACAATTTATGGCCTAAAACATTCATACGCATCATCCCAGAGACCAGAGACCAGTTCTGTGCTAGTCTTAGTGATGAACAGTCACTAAAAGAAAAAAGATTTATTATTAGCCTTAATAAAAAAAAACTAGCGTGACAATGGCATTAAGTTTAAGCATGCAGACAGCAGAAGGGAGTGAATATAAAAGAAACGTCCCCTTATGGAGGCTGGTTTTCAAATCACAGTGAAAATTCATAGCCTTTGTCACATCACACGCAAGATAGAGGATGACTTGGGGATGCAGGAAGTAAAGAATTTGGAGAGCTGTCCATGTTTCAGAACTGCAGCTCACACACACACACACACACACACACACACAGCAATCTTTAAAAATCTATAACGAGGGCTTTTCAGGATGTTTTCAGGTTCATTAAATAGAATTTTAAAATAGTTTGTCATATCCTCACAATAATGTCTAGATGAGATAGTAAATAGTGTGGATGATTAAAGCATGCTAATTTTATTTATTTATTTATTTATTTATTTATTTATGTTATGATTTGTAGTAGTATAGTAGTGTTTTTATTTAATTTTATTTATTGTTTTATTTGATTTGTGATAGTTCTACCTTTTTTAATCTGAAAACATACAATTAGAACTTAAAAAATATAACATAAAATAACAGCTGTTTAAAAAAAAAGTTGAAAAAAGTGTGTTCTGAATTTTTTTTTTTTTTTTTTGGCAGTAGTATTTAACTAATGGGAATTAACGGGCAGCTGATTGAATTTATCAATTTTTCCCCTTTGTAGAAATGGGTAGAAAAAAAATGCCAAGAGGCTAACTGCTAACAATTAGCATGTTATACCAGGCATTAATTAATCACAGTTTTTTTTAAGTCTTAATCTCACACTAGGAACGTATCCATATGCTCAAAAACATAACATGATGCTAAACATGTAAACCAACACTACTAGCTATGAATTATCTACAGTTAGCTCCGCCCACAATTTTTTTCTTCCCAACCCTATACAAGGTAACTAGAAATAAATATTAGCAATGGTTGAAGTTGGTATAACATGCTAATTTTTTTTTATCTAATTAGCTCCCAATATTATTTTTCTTAAGTTACTCATCTGGCACACTTTTCACTTTTTCTTTTCAAAGGCCATGTCTGTGTTCACACCAGCACTGATTTATTCACCTAGCATTCACCTAGTGGGCGGGCCCAAATGCTGGTTGCTATGGTTTCCCTTCCCGGCCCTTCCTGATGCATTATGGTAGCACAAAGTATATAGCAAGCTACAGAATGTCTGTAAACCCAACCAGTTGATAGATTACACTGTAGAAACAGGAAGTAAGCAGGATGGTTATGTGACATTTAGGTGCTTAGGAACTGTTCTAGTCAGTTTAGTTTCACTCAGGCTCAGAAAATAAAGGCTGAAAATAAACTGAGGCTGAGCTAAATTTACAAAGAGACGGCTTCAGCGTGACAAAGACCAACCATCGACCAACATGCCTGATGTGACACTGAGGGAGAAAATGGATCCGTGATGAATGGCTCTTAAAGAGAACACTACATTTACTCTGCAGGTGACGGAGTGGGAGGGTGCGGAGACGAATCTGTTGTCTGGATGAAAATATGAACAATTTCTGCTTTTCTCAGGCTCTGATTTACTAAGATCCCAAATAACACACACAAATTTGGTGATAAATTGTGAGTGCAAAAAAAAAATGGGATGTGTTGAGGGTGATTTACAAAGAATTCTTACACGTGCAATGTCGATGTAGAAAAGGATATGGAAGTAAGGTTTGGCTGTGAGTTCAGATCATTGAAAAAAACTCCCAAAATGAAAATAAAAGGATCAAATGCACATTAATGAGCACTGAATATGACCTCGATTACGTTCAAAATACATCAGAAAACTGTTGAAATAACAAAAATGCAAAATAAAAGAGTTTATGTACTATTTATAAAGGATTTGTGAATGAAATCTTTTCACAGCTTCTATTTCCATTTTTTTCATCATCTGAGATACGAATATGTCGCAGATATGTAATATGAAACCAACCCTGATGCAGTGATATTATCAGATGATCATTTTGAGATACAGAGGCATCATATTATAAACCTTTTCATGATTAAAATGTAGTGAATTGTCTATCAGAAAAGCACTTCACATTTAATACCTGCTCTTCAGTTATATTAATTTGCACCATTCCCGAACGAAGTTTAAGACTTATTAAATCACACTGCACATGCTAAATTATTAGATTTGCATTGATCCCTCCCTGTATCAATGACTTTTAAGAAAGCACATTATTTTTGCTCATGTGAAACTCACAAGCCTTTGTAGAACCTGTTAGCGATGTTTTGAAGTTTGTGACGTGTTTTAGTGATTCTGGTGCTAAATTGTGGGTTGATGCTGTCTTTGTCATTCCCGTGAGAAGTTAGTGTTTGTGTGCTGTGCTAACGTCAAAGCGTGACATTATCATTGCTAGTGCAGTTACAATGGAGGTTTTCAATTATTTAAAACATTAGTGATAACACTCAGGTTTCGCTGTTAGCTACTAAAGACAAAAGAGCAAGGATTTCTTTACTTACACACCATTTGTTCAACTTCACATTTATGAAAAATCCAGTGTAGAAGCAGTGGAGACATTGGTGTAAATGTCAGAATGTCAGAAGTTCCAGAATGCAATGCAGCTATACGAGGTGAAAGAGTCTCGCTTAGGCTAGTTAGCGATCTACGAGATGACAGATCGTGATGGTGGTATTAGGTAGAGATGACTCGAGGGCTAAATCTCACTACACTACTATCAGCGAGATTAACATACAAGTTTCTCAGGGTGGATTTTTTCTTTAAGTGTGAATGAGCACACTGATACGTTGTACCAAGTAAAATTATCGTTAGAAGGAAGATCAAACACGACCTTGAAGACGAGGACGAAGAGCAGAAAACAAAAAGACAGAAACTCGGCTTTAACAGTCTTCGTCTTTCTGTGTAATGTTAAATTCTCTTCTCTATTTGTTTTTTGTCATTACATCGAATCACTGACCTGATACATGAGACCCATCACGCAAGCAGATCCATGTATTTCTGAGTAAGAGCACTGAGAGGAACATGAGCACGATCTGAGGAGCCACTGGAGGCGGTGGTGATTGATGTGGCGACTAAGTAGCACAGGAGTGACAAACATTTCGCCACTGACCGCTGATTGAGCGGGTGATTGATAGCGACGATTTCCTGCACAGCCTTTAATGAGCGTGAGCGCAGTAGAAGAGAAACGCTTAATACAGTCCATGAATCTTCAAGCACACTCAATAATAGATGAAATATTGGGTTTTATTTAGCACAGTCAGTACATAAGGACACAGTTCTGGTTTACTTTTTCCATCCTGCTTGGATTAATGTTGCTATGTGATATCAGGATAACTCCGTTTCGGCTTGTCTGCCTTCATAACAAGCAACAAATTTGAAACATCATAAACTAAGAGGACGTATGAAAATGCTAATTTCTTCCCTGCAGATATTCTTCCCTCCACAAACTGACCACTTGACTAATTTAAACTACTTTACTTTGGGAGGTAATTGGCAGCTGATTGATTTGCGGAGATTGTGTAGCTAGCTATGTAGTTTGTCCTTCCATAACACACTAGCTTCAAAAATAGCAACTGGCAGTTAAGACCGCCCACTAGGCTCTAATTATTAGTCCACTATAATACCTGGTGTAAGGTAGATATTCCTAAGGTATTTCCCATGCATTTTCTCACCCAATCCTATGAGATTAAAGGCTGTTTTATACTTGGCGTTGACTCCGCATACACAAGATGGTCATCGCGTCTATCCTGCAGTCATTTGGTGCGTCGCTTGTGCACGTCCTCAGAAATTAACACGACGTATCCGCATGGTGCAATACCAGCGTAAACACCATGTGACCCTGTGTCCACAACTGACTAAGCAAACTACCTCAAATCACATACTTATATGTTATTCCAGAACGTTAGTGAGTACTGACACTAGCAGTTTTCCTATTACAGTTAATGTTTCAATTTTAAAAACCTCTAAAGATCTGGCTTGAGTACTACTCTTCTGGATTTTTCTAGATTAGTAAATACTTTTAAATGTAAAGTCTGAGTTTTTGGTTTGAGATGCATCCCAATGATGATAATCACACCTACTGTGGAAAGTTTTAAAAAGAAACGGAGCTTGTCGGTGTGCATGAAATCACTAAACATTACAGTTTGACTTGGAAACCAGACGGACAGGGATGTGTTGGCTCTGACGTGCTGTCTAGTGGATGTCGCTTTTAATCCTCCAGATGTACACATTGCAAGTGAGTATGTAAACAATGCCGTTTGCGTAGCAGCTGTGTGCAGATGTATGCGTAGTGAAAGTGAAGCACATTTGTGCATTTGGGGGAAAAAAAGTGTTCGGTGTTGTTTTAGGCAATTTGCTCCCAGACTAGTAAAAAGTAGTTTAGTGGTCAATTTGTGGTGAAATGGAGCATCATTTGTAGTTCTGTAAGTTATATAATTGTATGACATCACAAATTTTTCACCTGTTATGAGCACCAACAATAAGTGGTGTGATGAAGTGGAGCTACTGTTACCACACTGAAATGTTTTATTCCTCGTATACCACAGCCAATTTGCCATCGATTATAATTTTCTACAAGATATTTTTAGTACTTTTTTTTGTTTATAGTTATATTTAGTGCTGTGGAACATCCAGGAAACAAGTTACTTCCTGTTCTCACTTACGTTATAGCAGCTATAAACAGTCGTTCCCTCACTAGGCTCTCTTTTTTCTCTCTTAAAGTTAATAAGACAAAAAAAAAAAAAAACACAGCTTGTTACGTTGCAGAGGATCTGCAAAGCGTAAACTCCTCTGTCCTGAAGATGTTATAAAGCACTGTCACTGGAGACTCCTTCCATAAATGTTAACTAAATGTTTCCTTCCAGAAAACGTCACCATGTGAATGATTATAGACGTTTTGTAATCTGTTTATGTGGAGCATCCACCGTACAAGTTCCTGAGCTGTTACTATGGAAACAATTAATATTTAATATAATTACTATAAACTTGTGAATTGCCTTACTGTCAGAACTACTCATGAATAATCAGATTCACGTCTCCCCAGACTTCACCCCACATGCTTCACGCTCTCCCTCCGTCACCCAGAGTGTAGCTCTTCTCCTTTTGACTTAACGTGGGTTCGGAGCAGCTCTCTGGGCCGTAATGGGGTTGCCAGCTTCCCGTCGCTCCTCGCCTCCTCCCGGACGGGGACAGCCTTGACAGAGTCTCTTGATTCATAACAGGCTCGGCGACGGTTGGCAGTCAGTGCCAGGCTCGGAGCCGCCATCGCTGTCCCTCTGCGCCATTCACCGTCTCCCCTCTCTGCTCGGATGAAATGTAAAGTGACAAGCCAGTGGCGTCGGTGCTCGCCTGTTAATATAATCCAGTGTTGCCTCTGACACATCCTTCAGTGACATCTGCCTGCATTGTCTGTGAGATGAGAAAGCTTTGTGAAAAAAAGTCAATCCTTGGCTTAGAGCACTGACAATGAAAGAGTGCCTAGAGGAGATGTTGTGAAGTGTTTCACTTTAAAGCATGAATGTGCTTTGGGCATGAAAAAGGCCTGGAGAACTTGGACATGACGTAATTTAAAAAAAAAAAAAAAATGGATAACATGACTGAGTAGGAAAATATGTTTATTACAGTATTAATACATTATTTGGAATGAACAGATAATGTTTTCTAAAGAGCTACGAATAGGAGGCGGAGTAGTTTTTAGAAAGCTTGCCTGATAGCTCAGAATAGCTCCTGCACTCACACTAGAAATTACAATCCTAGTGTGTTAAATACAACCAACTAAATTTATTTAAAAAAAAAAATATATATATATATATATAT
>NC_069736.1:2309932-2332432 GCF_027358585.1 Pangasianodon hypophthalmus | reverse complement strand
GTCATCACTTACATTATAGCAGCTATAAACAGTTATTCATTCCCTTCTCTCTCTCTCTCTCTCTCTCTCTCTCCCACTCTCTTCACATTAAAAAAAAGAAAAAAACACAGCTTGTCATGTTACTTCTCTGTCTGTGTTGGAAATCTTCAAGCTACAGCTTTACCCCTTTACACTCACAAAGTGCTCACACTGGAGACTCCTTCCATAAATGTTAAATAAACACCTCCTTACTGAAAACTTCACCATATCAACGATCACACACTTTTTTGTCACCAAATATGACAATGTATGGGACTGATGTGCTGTGCAGCTGCACTACTGTCAGAGCTGCTGTTAGAGAAAACTAATCAACCAATCAGAGTCCCACTTTTCCCAAGTTATTAAAGTATAAAGACGTTTTCGTTTCCAGTGGCAGAAACTAGAATGCAGCACCTGTATATTTCATATCTACCTTTCGCTGCTCTTTCTAGTGTTTGTTTTTCTTGGGATGTTTAAGATGGTTGACAGAAATGAAACGTGGAGGAGATTAGATCAGGGACCGATCGTACAAATTACCTTAGCAGAGAGAGAGAGAGAAGCACAGACGCTCGGCTTCAAAGAGTTATTTCGACAGTTTTTTTTTTCCCGAACCAGCTGTAACTAGCTCTGCCACACCCTGAGGATTCTCTTACCGCTTCACAACACAGTGACATCTCACAAACACTCGGTCTACGCACAGATGCCCCCGCCAAAACGACATATGTTACACTTCACACTCGTGTCACACCAATAATGGATCGCGCTTCGATGCACGCCGAAGAAGCCTGATGCAAAGATTCTTGTTTGTTTTTTTAAAATCTCATAGTGCATCAATGTGGAAATTTGAGTCTTAGAGTACTTAGTTCTTAGAGTACTTTCTGTTTGAATGGAGCGTTTGTGGGTTCTCCGCCTCGGCGTGGTTCGTTACGTAGGTGAGAACACTCGAAGCAATCACACCCGAGTCGGGTCTGAGCGAAGTGTTCAGCTGCTGCTTCCAAGTGAACTCTGGTGAGAAATCAATTCAACTCGACGCAAATCGACGCAAAACTGAGCCAAATGACAGAACTGTAGCTCTGCAGAAATTCATTGAGTTCTGGACATTTGGACTGATGAATAAAACAAAAAGAGAAAGTAAATGGAGGATGATACGCACATGTTTTATATCAGTTATTTATATAGGTATTAAGTCATTTATTTAGCGCCGGCTCCATGTTCTCTGTGCTCTGAGTCAACTCCATTCAGAGAGTGAATCAAACATGCCGTGTGTTTTGGGGTTTTTTTGTAGATGTGAGCTGCTAAACCGAGCCAAAGCCCAGAGCTGTAGCGCTGCCATGTGTTCTGGAGATTTGGACTGACAAGTAAAAGTTTTAAACGAATTATTTATATAAACGTCAAATCATTTATTTAGCGTCAGATTTCTGTGTTCGGATGATTTTTGTCATTTGTACACACTCTTTTCCCAACCTTTTGCAGCCCATCTGTCAGGGTGCAAACACTCCGACCTTTTCAATATGGAAAACGCCTGTGTTTTCACAACGGCTGTCATTAGCGTTCGCTGCGTTCCTTATGACTCCTTCATGCATTACGGCAGAATGAGTGCATGAGAGATTTTTTATAGAGTGTTCATTTTGCTGATGATGGGGATAATTATGGCCTGTGGGATGTTCTGGCAATGCAGAGGTACATCCAGAGATGTTCTGCAGGTGGAAGCAGCTGCGTGCCGATCTCAAGGGAAACAAAGAACTCTGAATGAAGTGTGTGCTTGATGTTTCCTCCAGCCGCACTGTTCCTCAGCCTCTTCTACAGATTCTCAGAGTCATTGCTTCACTTTTCTGCCAGTTTTTATCCGCTCTATTTAACACAAAGCCCTGCTACCCCATTCCGTGGCATGATTTCACACTCCAGAAAAGGACCGAAGCAGCACGGTTGGCTCGATTGAGTGTGTGATGTATGCCGCTGCAGGAAACGGCCGGGAGATTAGCAGGTTGACATGGTGACAAACCCCTCTAACTGCAGCCTTTTGATCCTTCTACATCCTCTCGCTAATGTCAGACACGAGAAAAGAGCTCGAAGGAAATCCGCCAGGGAGATGAGACGACTCTGAGGAAGCTGAGAACGGTGGGCTTCTTTCATTAAAGTGAGTAAGGCAAAGCTGTTTAATTCTGTATTAAAACACAGCGCTGTTGAATTCTGGATTCTGGTCAGAAGTTGTTAATTCATTTTCTATAACAGTAGCAGACAGTAGCTCTGGCTACAAGGCAAGTTACAGGTTTATGTTAATGCACGTGTTTTAATATGTTATAGTCTCTACAGTAACAGCTCATTCACAGAGACTTGTACAGCTGATGCTCCACATAAATGGTATAAAAACATAAATGTTTATTTAACATTTATGGAAGGAGTCTCCAGTGTCAGTACTTTGTAATGGTCAGAGGTAAAGCTGTATCTTTTCATCAGTCTAGTAAGGGTATAACAATACATCATGACACAATGCATCGCAATGCAGAAATCTGACGATGTGCATCGTGGACACGTGCGATTCACGTCGCGCAAATCAGCATTCTATCAATTATGCATCTAATGCAGTTGCACTGTTTGAACACCAGAGGTCCCGATCTGCGCAGCCCATAGAGTTCAAATACACAGACAGCACACTGGTCATGTGATCGGGTTCTCAATCAAAATTTTGAGAAGAATTTATAAATTTATTTCTTTAATTTTAGGATATGGTGAACCTGTAGTACAGTTTGTTTCCTATATTATACCTCTGTTTGTAGCAATTTTTGTTTATTTAGTTTTATACAGACATAATGTACACTGTTTTTAATTGTTCATTATTCAGAAATAAAAAAAGAGGATTTTCAGTCATAGGTTTTTTTTATTCATTCAAATTTTGTTCAAAATATTCTCCCAGATTCAATTTGAAATTGTGAAGCCAAGTATCATGAATCGAATCAAACTGAATCGTGACTGGATTATATTGTTACACCCCTAGTAGCTAGTTATGGTCTGTGGTTTTCTGGACTTCTGATCGGAAGGTTGAGAGCTCAAATCCCAGCACCACCAAGCTGCCACTGCTGGGCCCTTGAGCAAGGCCCTTAACCATCAGTTGTATAAATGAGATAATTGTAAGTCGCTCTGGATAAGGGCGTCTGCCAAATGCCGTAAATGTAAAAATAGCAGCTCCAAACTTACAAGCTGCTTCATAAAATCTTAAAATGCTCACTCTCATCCTGGCAAATACCACAAATGCATTTTGTTCTCACAAGCACATCGGTGGGAAATGAGTGAAGGCTCAAGTACAGATGTTTGTTTGAATTATTTGTGCGTTTTTTAGGGATACTGTAGCTCTGTTATTGTGAGCTGTATTTGCTAATCTCACTAGAAGATTTCAAAGACTACATAGTACCTATGTGTCTACATTCCTAAACATGGAAATGTGAAAAAGGTCAATCTACTAACAGTTTTGTGTCTGTGTTCTGTGCTGGTTTTATTTTTTTCTGCATGGGAGCATCATCAGAAGCTTAGAACTCTGATCAGAATCTCTCCAGAAATAAACACACAGCACTTCAAGAATTAAAGTGATCATGCTAGCTTCTTTTATATAATAATCCTAAATCTACACATACTAATTTTTTTTTAATCTTCCTTAATACTGACATTGAAGAGATTTGTTTATTTTGTGCACATCAATTTTTAAAGATCCCCACCAAGAACCAGCGCCTGGTGATTCGTTAAAGAAAAAAAAATTAATAATAATAAAATAAAATGTGATGGACCAGACCCAAAAAAGCACTTGCACTGCCAGCAGAACTGAAAGATCTGTGTGCTGTTTTCTCCCGTTGTTTTTATGAGAGAGGGGAAAAGGGAAAAGGGAGAGCTGGCTGGCCAAAAGACCCGAGGCTGAGAAAAGAGGACAGAACACACTCGAGTCTTTGGCAGGAGTGTCTGGCATCCACAGCACAGCGCAGAACAGCTGCCCACTGCCTCTGGTTGTTGGGTCGAGAACATTTCTGGGCCGGAGAACCGATGCCACCCTGTCGTGATGTTGGAACTGCCAAGAAAATATTGACTTTCAAACCAGTTTGAATTATCGCGTGCTGGTCACCGTGGTAGAGGACGCGTCCAGGTCACGGGAGACGACTCGTTTCACAGGAGGTAAGTTTGAAAATGGAGGGCATTTGCACTCTATTTATGGATAATACACCCCTAATATATCTTTAATCACCCGAATGAGCAAATCCATAAAATTTACGAGCATAATTGTCCGAGTATAATCGTTTTTTGCAGCGTTTGGACCAATCAACCCTGGAGCTTGGATTGTGGGTTGAAAATTATTCTGCTTCTGGAAGCTTGTGGAAGCCCAACAGAGTTGAAAATGGATTAGTTGGCTAAGGAGGAAGCAGATTTTCTCATCAGCGCCAGTAAGCAAATACACTGTGCCTCTGAGACTAGAGTAGATTTGGGGTAATAAAGCAGTCTTGTTGCAAGTCACAGCTTTTCCCTGAACCAATCACAGTTCGGAAACGGAGGGTGGGGGGTGAATTGCTCATCTTTTTTAATATCATAACATAATTAACATATGTGAATATTTAATATAAAGATTTTTTACAGTGCTGTTGTAAGATTTAAGAGATTATGATAACATATATATCATATAACCATATAATCAATGTATAACTTCAAAAAAATAAAAAGAAATTGGGGAAAAATCGTTCTAGTCGGCGCTGTAGTTTTGTCAACATTTTCCCCGCATCATATAATAAACATAATTTAATAATAATAATAATAATAATGATAATAAATGCAACTATTTACACTGCATTTGAATAGATCTTTAAAAAAAACTTCACAGTAAAGCTTCTTTTGGAAGGTAACACCGCTGACTAAGCTGATCTAAGCTAAAATCACCAAAATGATTCCTGTGAAACTTATCTTTAAGATCAGAGGCAGCATGTATTGCATCTCATTCCCTGAAAACACATTTTGTTGAATCATGGTTAATAACAAAGATTTGTCCAATATTGTGTGAAGCGTTAAATAAAAAAAGTGCACCATGATAAGTGAGCAGCATTTTATCTGGACACATCTCATAACCACCAGTTTCACCGTGGAAGATGGAGGAGCGTCTGCCCAGTGTCTCAGTGATGCTCACTTCTCTGAAAATGGCTGAAATGATCTCTCTTTTTTTCCCTCCAGGGTGAGTACAGAAGGTCACAGAATTCTTCTTAAAGTGTTATTCTTTAAGTCCTGAGCTTGAGAGAAACACAGTAATTGCTTTCGGGTGATAGTTAGCTGTGTTTCAGAAGTTATGCATCATATGCTTCTGTCCCAATTAAACTTATTACAGTTATATTCGTCTGACAGACCTTTTTATCCGAATGAAGCAGAATATAATCCAAGCATAAAAGTGAACATTTGAGGGTGAAAGGTCTTGAACAAGGGTCCAACAACATTCTGGCAATAACGCAGATTCTTAACCCTTTCATGCATTGTGTCCATGCTTATGTTAATATTCAGATTCCCTTTAATTTAACATTATCTGAATTTTAACCAATTCACCGTTTAAGAAGTCATTACCTGTTGCTCTTTAGATTATTTGCCTTTCTAAATGTAGCATGTCTGGGGCTTATCTTTAAAATGGCTTATCCTGAAAATGTGCCAGGCTCCCAGAAGCCTTAATTAAAAAAACAAAACAGAACTGGTGTTTTTTTGTTCTGGTTTTTAGGGAGCCAAGCACTCAATGCTGGGATCCCTGTTGTTTTCGTTAGGGGGTAGAGATGTGAAACTTGGTCAGCAGGTAGTACTCCCTCCCTCCCAATACTCACGCAAGAGAAATCAGCCCAAATAGAAAAGCCTCAAGAGCCATTTAGCTCCGTCCACTTAGATTTTTAGCTAATTTGCCATGACTTTAGAAAATTGGTATCAGGTTACTCATCAGAGTCTGAAACTCAATAATTATCAAAAACATGGCCGCTACATCATAATCAATAATTGCACAGTGGAGCTTAATTTACTCAAATATCTAAGGCACAAGAAACTTCAAAGGCTTATTAAAACAAATGTAAAGTTACCTTTTACAGTGAAAGCATTGAGCTACCATTATGAAACTTGAACAGTATGTTTATCTCTGGCTGTTTTAGTGTTCTATGCAGCTTGTCCACAATGAGCCACTAGGGTGCTATTTGCAAAGAGTGCTTGGCCCCCACAGATCGCTGCCTGCAGCTATATTTAGGGGTCAAATTACAAAGTGAAGTAAAGGGACATGTATCAGCCTGACTGTATTGCTAAAGAGCAAAAGTTTATGTTTCGGCCCATATCTTGAGAATCATACGTCGTGCAGTTGCTTATTCTTTGGTATTCAGGTGCTTCGTGAAATAAGAATCTAAATTTTAAAAATAATTATCTTATTTGATTGACGTTAATAATAATCATAATCTGCTTACGTCTTAACTCACCATTGATCTTTTGTACCTTAGCATAAAATCCAGTCTTTGTGATGATCTCATGTAAGGGCTGAAACCTATCCTGTGTATCTACGTGAACGCAAATGACAACGCCCGTCTAAAACTTCTAGAAAACACATTCCTGATGCACACACTCAACATGCGTTCTTACGTCACTGCGGTGGTTAGAAAGCTCAATACTCCAGTGGGCACTAGAGAGCGTCTTTAACACACTGAAACGTTTTCAGTAACATTATCGAATCATGAAACTTGTTTCAGTAGTTTCCTCCTAATAAACAGTCATAGCTTCTCACAGCAAATCTTTTCTGAAGCTGTTTCCATTTTCTCTTGGCTGTTTCTTTGTCAGAATTAATAGAGCGTGCAGTTTCTTGCCAATGAACTGCTGTTCGTTCGGTTTGCAGAGCTGATGATGAATCATATAAGTTTATATGAACGAACCAGTGCTGAAAGAGACGCATCAAACTGCAGCTCTGCCATGACACTTGATGGGGTGAAACCAACCTCTGCTCTTAGCGGAATATAGCACCTCTTACTGCAGCGCTCAAAATGCAGTTTGTGCTTGCGTTGCGTTATAAATTTTGCCGAGACACATTGCTGTATGAAACGAGGTGTAAAATATACTTTGCGTAGCTCGAACCGTATGCGTATGTGTAGGAACCTGTGGTATTTTTTTGGCCCTAGCAGTCAGCTTGACCTCGAGAACTCGTGAGAATAAATATAGTTTTATAGCATGTTGTAATGACTTTCATTTATCCACTACATAGTACTAATGGACATTTTAACATTATCTCCTTTTATAATACTTTTTATGATGCATTTGACATATTGTAGGTGGTAAGCATGGAGTGTTGTTGTAGTACGCATGCGCAGAAGCTTGAATCGCGCCGTTACTGATCGGACGCCATTTTCTTTGCCTCTCCGCGTCCCTGCTTAATTTGCACTTGCGCATGCGTGGTAGAAAACACTAGGTGGCGCTAATAAATAAACACAAGACACCTGTGCGCTGCGTGGCGTAGAAGAAGAAATAAAAGGCGAAGAAGAAGCGTTTCAATGGCGTTGCTGCTCACCTGTACAGACGCCGGTATCGTGCTGCAGAGGACGTGTGAGGCTCTACAAGGTACTTAACACTTTATTTAACTTTTTAAACTCTTTTACACTTTATATCAGTTGTGTTTTATGTAAAAGTTTAGTGTGTTAGTGTTTCTCACTTCAGACATATCAAAACAAACCAGCAGCCTGTTCAAACTAAACTCCCTGTTTATTCCACTTAAATATATACACTAATATCTGTAACAAACAAAACAACAAATAAATAAAATATTATTTCTACCAAAGAAAATTTATTTTTTGACTGTAGGAGTTTTATATGAAAAAGGAAATTGGCTGGAATTTACCTGCTATCTGCTGTAACTTTATTAAAAGGTTTTCCATCTTATTAAAATAATCTTTAACAATCATTGTTTTTAACTGTAGAACCTATAAATATGAAAATCATGTATAACTCATACAGTGCAAAAATAGCTGATTTATTTTTTTTTTATTTTAAATGTACCATCTCTACTTTGTAAGAATAGTTTCTTACAGTGTATTTGGGTTTATATGTGTACCTTGTGTGTGTATGTATGTATGTATTCTTATTTAAAAAACCAAACAAACCAAACAAACACCTAAACAAAACTTTTTTTTAAATCTAGTTGCTGAAGTTTAAGAGTAATAGAATATGATGTGGTGTGTGTGTATAAGTTACACAATTAAGTTACTGATTTGTTGTTTTTTTTTTTTTTTTCCTTTTTTTTTTTTTTTTAAGCATAGTTATGTTTGGTAGCAATAAAAGCAATAAACACGTCATGTAGCAGGTTTAGTTTTTTTTTTTTTTTTTTTTTTACGTGTCAAGTAAAATAGATTTCAACACTTTGTAAAATAAAAGTTTTAGTATTATACACTCACCGTGTGAGGTTAAATGTAACGAACACAAAGAATTGTGGCGTTCTTTAATAGATTAAAAAAATTAATAATATTGGCAGTAGTAACAGCCTCTGCTTCATGTTGTTGATTAGTTTCCTATAAGGGCACACCTTCTTGGTGTTCCTGTGAGTGTACAGTTTTAAGACCTGAGCGCATTTAGTTCATACACAACAGTAAAACAGCATATTAATGCAACTTGTACAGCGGAGTGATGACTATTTATTTATTATTTTCCTTGTATGAACAATTAAGTGACCTGATTATGCTGAAAATTGCATTGTCTGTGCAGTAATTTTAGAACATGAATTGCTAAAATTATTTTTTATTTTTGTAGATGATGGCCACCTCCGTGTGAAGTGTGAAGCAGTTCTTCAGTTCATCGCCAGCATTCTGGATATGAGAGGGAACAGAGGCAGCAGAATGCACACTCGCTACACCACAGTGTCCCAGCATTCAGCAACACCACCACACCCGAGCCCTCGCTCAGAGCCGCCCAACGCCAACTCCAACGCCACTGCCACGCCCACAAACGGGTACATATTCTTCTTAAACACCCAGGGGCATTAATGGGTACAGGTGATCTTTAAACAAAAAAAAAATGGGTACAGGTGATCTTTGAACAAACAAAAAAAGGTACTGGTGATCTTTAAACAAACTGGTGAAATTTGAAAACACCTTAAAACACATAGTTACTGGTGATTTTTGAACATACAAATGTACAATTGAGATTTATACAAGATGGACAGCGCTGGAGAATGCTGGAGTAAGTTTCATACACATTCTTCCAACATGCATGTGATCTTCAAACAAACTTGTGAACAAGTGGGTCATACAGGTGATCTTTAAGCAAACCTGAGAACAAATGGGTTGTGCATGTGAATATTTTTGAACTCGTACAGGTACTTGTGACTTTTGAACACACGTGCAAATGCACACAGGTACAGGTGATCTTTATATGATCGTTATATGTAGAGAAGATGCAAGTATAGGTGAGTATGGGCAAGCTTGATATTTGAACACACCTGAAAACAAACAGGTGGTCCAGGGAATTTTTTTTTTTTCTACACACTTGCAAACACACACGTTGGTATGGGTGATGTTTAAACAAAATCTGAAAACAAACAGGTACTGGTCTTGGAGGTTTTTTTGTTTGGGGAGAGAAAAAGCAAAAAGGTCTTTAAGCAAAACCTCAAACATTTGAATTCAAACTCAAACAAAAAACTGAAAACAAATGAGTACTGGTCATGTTCAAAACAAAAAGCTCAAACATGTACTGGTCACTTCTGAAATGACAAATGGGTACTGGTGCTGATTTAAAGCAAAGCTCAAAACAAAAGGGCACTGGTCATGTTCAAAACAAAAAGCTCAACGCAGGGGTACTGGTGCTGTTCAGAACAAATGGGTCTGCGAGTGTAAAAATCTAAAATGTATGGGTGTGCACTTTTTCATGTACTTTAACACCAGGTGTTTTTGTGTGTTTATTCAGGTCTTGAGGTACGTCTCCATCTCCTGTAACACGCACTGGTAAAGTGGAACGTTCTGGCAAGTGACAAGGTCCTCATGTCAGCCGTCGCATGAGCATACGTCCATGGACCCGCCCGTCTTCCACTCGAGTAGACTCATCACTGTCGCACCAACCCGCTGTTAACGGTCAGAACACGGAAACCCTGCATCAGCTTTAAAGGTAATGTTAGTAAGTGATGTTGCGTTTCATGACATTTTCATAATCGATGCCTTTCTAATTTATTTGTAGCTTAATTTAAGTGTTTTTGGCAACCTGCAGTACTTTATTTGTAGGATAAGTAACAGCTCCAGTAACAGCAGCTCACTGGTGCAGGTGTACAGCATGCTGCCTCTGATGGCTGGAGGTGGAAATGCAGAGGTCCACTTGTTCTCCAACCTGTTAAAGTACAGCAGCTCTGGAGTGTGTTTATTTTTCACTACATTAGACTACATTTATATATACAAAATCACCTCCACCTTCTACTCAGTTAATGCTTATTATTCCTGAATAATATATATGTATATATATATATAATTTTGACCTAGACAAACATTGCACCAAAAATCCTTAACTTATCTTTTTGCACAATACAGCTGATTATTTCTTCTTCTGTGTGGGTTTTTTTTTTTGGGCCTGTCTTGGTTTGTGTGGAGTAAATACAGCAAATACGACCACGTCATCGACCCCAAAAAGACCAAGACCTCTACAAGAAGACACAAAGGTACGGAAGATGAGTTCTAGCGCTCTTTTCCAGCGCTCATTTATTTGGGCAGCACTTCGGCTTGAAGTGCAACAAAGTGCTTGATGTGGTAATCGTTAAAAAAAAACATTACAACTTGAACTAGCCCTTAAACAACAAAGTTGTAGGCATCAAGAGACTCGTATGCCTTTAATTCTAGTTAATCTCTAGTATCAGTTTTCTGGTGAATCCAGATACCAACAAGAGATCAGTGATTCATCTTGGCACCTTAGTAAGGATGTATCCAAACCTTTATTGTGTTTTCCTAATGCTCTTACTATGACATCACTCTTGGTATCAAGGTGTTCCACATCCTGCTGATCTCAATTTATAGGTCCTTGTATTTGCTTAGCTTTTCTGTCTTCTTCAGCATGATGTGTGCATCATCTGGAATGACATTGATCAGCAGGCATGTCCTCTCTCAATTGTGTAGCACTGTCAGGAATGTTGGCTAGAATTGTGTGGCAATAGGCTCATCCCAAATAATTGTCTAATTGATGGTAAGGACTTTGAGACATGCCCATGGTACTTGTCAGGCACTTGTGCCCCCAGGTGTTTGCACATGGTCCACCTTGTGTCTTGGTGTACTCAACTGGTGCAAGCATCATGCAACCAGCAACTCTGTGACTGACATGGTGTTCTGTCTTGTTGCATATCCTGCGTTTGCTGTCGACTAGCTGATTCTCTGTGTTGTTCTGGTGGTATAGAGTGTTAAGCACCTGACCCTGGGCTGTGATAATGGGACTCTGCTTCATCTTTAAAACTGGAACTGCGTAGCCATGCCATGGATGCTTCATTTTTGTTGGCTGCTGGCCTGTTGATCTCTGTAGAATTGTTCATGCATTGGTTTGCTCTTGAGCAGGTCCATTTCTCCTTCTCATTGCTGGACTTGAGCTGGCTCTTGATGTCAGCAGTGGTCTTCTCCTGTTCTCTACTACATAAGCATTTTGGCATATAACTAGAATTTAAGTGTCTAAGCCAGTCAACTATGCCAATGACTGGTGCAGCCAAGGTGTTGATAGCTGTGACTTTGTTCTTTGAGCTCAACTGTCTTGAGCACCTGATGAAGCTGATGATGGTACTCCTTAGTACTCTATAGTGGCACATTTGCCAAAGGTCATTTTTATGCTGACATCAAGGTAGACAAGGAGATACCTTGAAAGTTGGTGATGCTTCCTGTCCTAATGTGGCCTCCTGTGTGATGGATGTATCTGTCTTCTGCTCTCATTGATGTTTTTAGCCAACATATCTAACCAGTTATGGGGCAAAACTGTCAAATGCCTTTTCAACCCATACCATGGTGCTTCTTTGCTACTGCTACAACCATCTTAATCACCAATAGCTGACCTTTTCGTCCTTGCATCTGGGAGGAGTCCATTCTTCAGTAAGTGGTCGCATGTGCGGTTTGTAGGTACAGCCGTGAGAACTTTGTAGATTGTCAGTAAGCAGGTGATTGAGTGATGGTTCTTGGGGTCTATTGTGTCCTTACCTTTTAGAGAGTAGGAAGTCGGTTCTAGATGTAAACCACTCAGGAATGCTTCTTGGATCTCTACCTTATTCATTGCTCTTATCAGGCCTTTGTGCAGGGTGGACTGCTGCTTAAGCTAGAAGTTTTAAAGCTTGTCTGGCCCAGCTGATTAAGTGGTAGGTCTACTTGATCTTAGCTATTTTGTCAACTGAAGTCTGTTTATAAACCAGGGATTATGTGCTTATGCTTCCTCTCTTGATGCTTTGTGTGATTTTTGTCCTTGGGGATTCCATGCCAGAAACTTGTAGATGAGAAGGTGGTTGTTTCGTGTAATTTTTTTTTTTTTTTTGTCTGACTGTACAACCTCTTGTAATTCCGAGTAAGTGAACCTGGCATGTAGTGATGCCTTTTGTTTTGTCAAGTTTGTTCAGGATAGCTAGTGCCTTTGTGTAGGATTCTATGGTCTTCAGAATCCTCCTTGTCTACACAGGTTTTTTTGGTGGCAAACTTTTGTTCCTGGTGCTGATTCTTCCTTCATCACAGTTCCTGAGTGCAGTGGTGGCATACATGAGCTCAGTGCCTTTGAGGTTCAGGTTGCTGCCTTGTGTCTGCGTGTAATCAAATGGTACAAGCATTATGCAACAAGCAGCGCTGTGGCTAACGTGGTCTTTTGCTTTGTTAAACATTCTGCATTGGCTGCTTTTAGTATGTTCTTCTGGATTGTTGAGTGCCTGGTCCTGGACTGTGATAATGGGACTCTCTTACCTTTTAAAACTGGAACTATGTAGTCTTTTTTTTTTTTTTCTTCCTCCTCTTGACTTTTCTTTTTTCTCCTCCTATGGCCAATGTTTTGCCAGATAGGCCAGGTTGAGATGCTTTGGGATACTATCTGCTGGTTTTATGAGGTGGATGAGGATTTCATTAGATGACCTGGGATCTCCTCTTGTCCCCTGCTTAGCTCTGAATCATTGTCTTGGTGAAGAGCTGTTCCTAGCTGTCTGGGGAGCATGTAGGTCTCCCAAGATATTAGCAGGAATCTGTAAAACTTATGTTGCTAGGCTAGCACCATGTGGAGATGGAGTGGGGACTGTGCTGACCTTGTTGGCAAAATTTTTTGGGTAGGTCTGCAGAGATCACATTTATACACTGTCCTCCTGTTTGTTCTTTTTCAGTAATTCTGAGCTCCTTAATGAAGTACAGATTGCAACGAATTACATATCCATCACAGTGGATGAAGGGTCAGTATTTTGTTAGTGTAATTCGAATGTGTGTGTGTTTCACATAAGCAAAATGCTGCTTTGTTTTCAAAGATGATGAGCATTAGCTCAACTCACTGGTCTGAAGAGCAGCATTAAGATTAATCAGTCACGTGAGGGATGCGGCACAGCAGAGCTCTCGCTGATCAAATGAGCAGATGAGTGGGAAACGGAGGCGTCAATGTTCATTCGGGCAAATCTTTCTTTTTCTTCTTTCTGTCTTTCTATATTTCTGTATAAACACTTTTTGTCTTTGAAGTGAAACACATTAGGTTATTGTAAATATGATGTACGTAGACAGTGCTCTGAATTAGTTTAGCACTGGTGATATAAAACTTTAAATAAACTAACTTGTTCATAGTATGTTATGAATGTATTCCTACATCATTATAGAGCCTTTATAGAAAGTGTGGAGTACTCTTAAATCTCCTTGTTAACGCTGGAACCTATTAAAACGATCAAACTGCAGTATAACTCCGGTTGATGTCTTAGGGGGAAAAAAATATCATTTGTTTTATGACTTGTCCAACAAGTCATGAGCTACGGTGAACAGTAATGCAAGGCTTGCACTTGCCTTAAAACAGTATCCATTTATTGTAAACCTTAAGCAACATGTACATAAAGGCAGACCTTAAAAATACTGTTTTTATATTTTCTATTTTGACCTTTTAAACACGGAATTAAAAAAAAAAAAAAAACGGCAATAAATAACATTATTTTGAAAAGCTCGAGGTGGATGGGGGTTATTTTAATAGCTGCTTCTGTAACTGAATTTACCTCAGAGAGCTTGTTGGCTCACTACTGCAGAGCCGGTGCCAACGTCTGCACTGTTGCACCTGCCGCTGAGGGCCAAGATGAATCGGCAGCCGAGTCCATGCGTAGACCTGAAAGAAAAAAAAGGACAAAACAAGTTACTCCCATTGATATCATTATCATCTACAGCTATCATGTTCCATTAATTCTCCTGCTTCTTGATAAATTGTGCAACAGACCCACAGGCTTATCGCCACATGTACAACATTGCTGTTAAATTCTTCACTCTGATTAATATTCTAATAGTGCCGCTGCAAATCACAGGTTTATTATCGTTTCTATAGTAACAACTTGTACATGGTCTCTCCAAGTCAAAGAGTGTGTAGTCGTTTATATGATGAAGTTCTGTTAGGAATTGTTTAACATTTATGGAAGGAGTCGCCAGTGTCAGAAGTAAAGCTGTAACTAAGTTTTCCAACTTGTTCAGGACAGGGGAGTTTGTTTTGTAGTTTCTCTAACATGCCAAGCTGCTTTTTTTTTTTTTTTTTTTTTTTTGGTGGGGGGGAATTCTTAACTACATGAAGGAGGAATGACTGTTTATAGCTGTTACAGTGCAAGTTATGGACATTGTAGAACATTAAATGTAACTATAATTAGATAACAAGGATGTCTTATTTAAAGAAAAAAATTAAATAAACGTAAGTATATTGAAAGTGTCGATAAACGTTGTGGTTTAAGAGGAGTAAAGCACTCCAGGATGCCCTGTTATAGGAATATCTTCTTCAGGGTGGTAACAGTAACTCCGCTTCATCACAACTCATCATTATTGATTAGTTTCCTATAACTGCACTTTCCCACCTTAGCTAGTCACTTGGCTAGCTTAATTTGCTGGGCAGCTGCCTGGTTATGATTGTAATGTAGTGTTTCTAGTAAGTATTTTAAAGGTCCCAAGAAGGTTAGAGTGGAACATTATAAAAACATTCCTGCAATGTTCTTAAAACAGCCGCTATAATGATAATCATAATAGTATCCTTCACAATCTATTAAAGTTGTTAACAAAGAGATAAAATCGAACATTGTAGAAATGCTAACCTTAATGTTCCTAAAACTAAAAATGCTGTAGCAGTGCTGCTGGCTATTAATGTGTTGGTTGATTAGGGTTCCTTCTGTTTAGTATTCTAGACTGTTAATGTGTTGATTAATAGGGCTTGTTCTGATTAATAGCATTCCTTCTGTTTTGTCACTGATTAAACTAGCCACATGGAGTCCTCCAACAGCTAAAGCAAAGACAGAAAAACAAGAAGCGACGTCACAATGAGACCGGTCACGAAAATGCCTCTAATGTTTTTGCCACGGCCACAAACACTAACAGCTTGATGTTCTGCATTGAACTCCCTCATGACGAAGGCAAACAATCTTGTAAAAAAAAAAGGCTAATTACCTACTCGCCAATCGCTCCATCTTCATCTGGCCCCGCCCACTGGGTAGGTGTAGGTGTAATCCTATAAATGGCCAGCTTTGATTAATAAAACATGCCTGGCTTGCAGTTGATCTGCATGAGGAACCTTTGATCCTCATCTCTGGGGGTGATGAAGGGAGATTCTCCCCTCGCTGTCAGGTGATGAGCCAAGCGGCTGTGTCCGGAATACCAAATGAGGCTCCAGATGTGTCAATTATTCATCCTCATATCTCTGCACATGCACACTGACTGAATCAGAAAGCAGGACAGGAAGAAGTCACATGGCGTTTACGTGGAGAGAATAGTTGATTTTGGAGCTAAATAAGATGTATGGCATCCTAATGTATCTTAAAACATCTGAGATAATGTTAATTTCATGATTGAAATAGTCAAAGGTCTCATTCAGTATCAAAATTCAAAGTTTACATTATTAAAAGGCAAACTTTTACTCTAAAAATATTCAGTATTATAATTCAAAATGAATATAACTCATATTTACAGTGCTGTAAAAGTCTTGGGCGCAATTGCATTAGATGAACACTGATTTTCCACGATGTAAATCATGCATTCCCATAATGCACATGGTCACATTTTTGCAGCACAATACATCGTTATAACACTATAATTGAAATTACTTTTCCAATGGAGAATCTGCTACAAAAGCCAAGATGGTTCCTGTTTTGAAAACCAGAGTCACTGAACTATGGCTTTGTTCGAACTTTGTTCTTGCTTTTCTTCTTTTATATGACTATATTTAACCACATGCAGTTTAGCACTGGCTTCACTAACAATGAAATAATTGCATTCACTAAGCAAGGCTGATCTAAAAGCACAATTTTGTAATTATGAATATATAGCAGAATAGACTATAAGTGCATAATTGCTTCGAGAAGGCGCTGCTGTTTTTTTTTTTTTTTTTTTTTTTTTTTTTTTTTTTTTTTTTTTTTGAAGAGGTCCAAGCAATGCGGGACCTGGAACCCTACTGTTTGACTTTTTCTTCTTATTTTTCTGATTCTATGCTAATCGTTTTCAGTCATGTTGGACTCCTGAATTTGAAGCACATTTCATTGAACTATTCTGCTTTTAATGTCGTCAGACAATGCTGCTATTCCAAAAGGTCTTGTTAAGGTATCGCCAGAAATAATTTTTATTCCAAAATTTAATGCAACTCGTAGAGATTCTTGACTTGTCTTACATCCTTTTTTACTATTTAAAATGTCTGAGTTTATTTATTATTTCTATTAATTATGTATTTTTATTGGAATTTACTTGGTTACTTGCATACCTGCATACATATAATCTTGTGTAATTATTCTGCTTGCGTTATATATTCGTAGTGTCTTGTTTCCTCAGCCTCTAGAGGGCGCAATCTTGTGCCTATTAGGGGAAAGTTGGTACATCTATTGCTTTGTTAAAAGTAAAATCTCTATTGCTCTTATTAAAAGAGAACAATGTTCATGATGTGACACAATTTTGCCAAAAATAGTGTTAATAAATACCCCATAGTGCTTGGACCCTGATTATCTTTACTTGCAGCTATATATACTGTGAGAGTGAGGGAGAGAGAGAGAGTCCAGGTGCAAACTCGTATCTGCAGGGTCAGGTTGAATCTTTTAATAGAAACTGCACTGCTAGCTAATGATGAAACTTGCACCGTGAAGTTTTAGAGATGCCAGAGTGCCTTAAAGGGTACATACAGACACATAGGATAAATTTAAAATGCTGCGAACTACAGGAATGTAATTTGGATAATAAGAAAAGTTAGTTTTTTTTTTTTCTTTTCTCAAAGGACTGGCAGTTATCTGCGCAGTGTTGGAAGAGTTGATGTGGACAAAATAATTGACTTTCATTACCAGAAATAATAAATGTGCATGTTAAACCTCACTGGACAGGGATGTGTAATTGGATGCTGGCGTAATTGATGGCTACATGAATGCAGGTGCTGTGCGCTAACTCCATGCCATATGCTAGGCTCTCGGTCTGACCCTTGGCTCTCCTCTCGACCACAGTGTAGCCCCGGCTCATTAGAGCTAAGCTGTTGTGCTATCAAACAATTAGCGAAAGGTCAAGGCTGCTGTTTGAGACCGCTGCCGAGTCCGTAGAATAGATGGCTCCCACCCAGACGAGAGCCTTTATCAGATCCTGACAGCTCACGGGCTTCATCCTGATTCGTATTGGGATGTGATGGTCTTAGCTTCTCGTTACTTGAGATGACAACATGATCTGTGGCGTATGCTAATGATGGCATGTTTTACCAAACACTTCTGCAAAAATGATTTAGCAGTCTCGTCTGCGAATCACCCTGGCTTTGATTTAAGTGTTCACTGACCTGAAATCGCCCGTGTGCCACTAGCAAGAGATGAGAAACTCTTGCTAGCTGCTTCATAATGGCAGATGTGCGTGACCAAGTTCGCTTACTAAGTGTCCTAGCTGCATGCGAGGTTATCATTGGAAGTGCTTCGGTCTACAACACGAAGGCCTTGGAATTTACATTTTTATTAGGGAACATCAATAGATTCTGATTTGATGTATGTCTGGTTAAACTCGGGACTCTGAAAGCATAAATATTAATCAAACACCATCGATTCTGTCATACATATGAGCTACACACACCTTCCTGACAGACATTCTGGTATCTTCAGGATGCGAAGGCTAACTGAATTTCCATCATTGTAAAGATTGGCTCATTAAAAAAGATGAACAGGTAAAACTGGTGTGGAGATTTGTAGTCTTTGTTAATTAAAGCACATCTACAGGATTGATGTAACAAATTCACATTTGTTTTTACCCTCTTAAACTTACACAGCTGTAATGATTAACACATTTATAGTGCATTCAGACACCAGGCAGTGATGATTAAGACAGTAAAATGATATTTTAAAAAAAGAAAAAGAAAACTCTATTGGATTTAGCATAGTTGTGATTTCCTGACCTAGCTACTGTGATGCATCAAGATATTGGAAGACACCAGATTAAATCTAAAGCCACTGAAAGTACACAGAGGTGAAGATTCCACTTTATGTTCAGCTGATCATCGATTGTTACAAAATTGGCAGGAATTTTACCTTAGATTACAAATTAAAGTAACTTACTAGCTAACTAACTAAGGGAAGCCCTGAACTGCAAAGTGAGTTGTCCCCAACTGGCTGAAGAAAAGCAGCCCAAAAGCATGATGCTGCCACCACCATGCTTCACCGTGGGTATGGTGTTCTTTTGGTGATGTGTTTTTTTTTTTTTTTTTTTTTGGTTTTTTTTTTTTAATTTTTGCACCAAACATACCTTATGTAGTTGAGCTTGGATGTGTTTTGTGAGAGAGATCTTAAGTCAGAATATTTATTTATTTAATTTTTTGGTTGCACAGACGTGGCAATCCTGGGCACCAAAACAACTACCTTAGATTATAAACATGATGTATATTATTAATGTTTTATAAAATAATTTAAATCAATGTGTAGGTGCTGTTTTTTTTTTTTTTTTTTCTTTTCTTCTCTTTCCTCCTCTGCAAGGGGTTCTTTTTATAGTTAATTGTTAGCCTTCTAAATCTGTTCTAGCTTGGAATCCTTTCTGATGGAAACGCACTGTATTGGGATTCAACCTAAAGAGGAACAACTGGACAACTGGAGGGTATAATACTTTATGCAGTCTGGAACAGTCAGTACAAGTTCAGCTAAAGACTCAGCAGCAGCAGCGCGAGGCAAATGTGTCATCTCGGAAATGCCACCATGTTTTTCCAAAGCAAACCAAAGACAAAAGCTGCACTTTAATGTAGACAGCTCGTGTAATTCCCTCTCCAGTGGCACCTAAAATGGCTTCCTGATGTAGAACACCACAGGACTACATCACCCAAATAATCCCTCACGCAGTCCCCTGCCTCCATCTGTGGCATTTCCCCAGCACTACCGAGTTTGGATAACAGGTTACAGGAGTACACTGAATGACAGGAGAGATTTTTTTCCCCTGAGCACCGGCACAGCAGGAAGCTCAAGACTCTTTGGAGAGCAGCATGGCATTAGTAAGCTTAATGGACTTCTCAGTGCCCAGTCAGCTGATCTGAACGGGAGAGAATGGTATGATGGGTAATCACAACTGCGACACAGGAGGGGCACCTGTCGCAATGATTAGCCTTTACTCAGGTGACAGGCTAGCTGCATGCTGATGACACAAATCAGTGCAAAGTTGCTGGATGTTTTAATTAAGCGCAGTTTTTGTTTTACTGAAACTAAAAGAGGCAAATCTGCTTGTGGAATCTGTGTGCAGTTGGTTGCCGTGTTGTAGGTTATTTACAAAATTATTGCATAAATAATGGCACATGCAAAGTAGGGCAAGGCAATGTTTAACATTTTAAATTCGTTTTTGAGTCTTCTAAATACTCACCATGGTAAATTGGTGACCTCAGACAGACTCCTAGAAACCAATTTAAACTGAGCCTTTATATCTAGCTGTTTAAAAAGCAGTTAAAAATCTGTTACAAGATAAAATACAAATGCAAAATAAGAGCATAGATATATCGGTAAAATATCAGTAAAAATAACACAAGGCTGATTAAAGGGGAGTTTTCAAAGTTAGCTACAGGTTAAAAAAAAAAAAAAAAACATGGCATATAATGCAATGTTTAATTTTCTAGCAGCTGTATCACAAAGATGATCACATGACTGTTTGTGACCCGATCGTCTGGGTTCGCACACAAAACGACCTGCGTATAATCATCCCTCCTGCATTCGTTTCATTGTATCTTGAGGTGAAGCTTTATCATGGAGGAGACATGAGATTTTTGTTTTTTTAAATAACACATCTGTTACCACAGATGTCACTTAGGGAAACTAATCTCATCTGAATAGGGCTCTACGTTCCCCGCTGTCAAAACTAAGAATACAGTAAACAATGCAGTGGTTACACGTTGTACTGTATATGCTGGTTAGGTATAAAATGGAGGTTGGATGTTTGTGTGTGTGGCTGTCTTGTGGGAAACTTCAAATTTTTTTTAATGAAGGCTTCTTAATTTTAATTACAGCGCATCTGGGTAGACTGCATTTACGGCAAATATCTAATTAGCCATCTAATTATCTGTTGAGCTGTTTAATGGTAAATAACGTGCAAGTCAAAGTTTTATGTTGAAAAATTTGCTGCAGTGAGGATTTTATTTATAATTTGGTGTTAAATCTGTTTCCACACGGCCGCCTGGTGTCTTTGTGGGTTCGAGTTAATTAGCAGTGCGTATAACCCGGCAGTGAGCTTGGTTTAAAAACAGATTCCTTAAATTGATTGACTTTGCTAAACATGCAGACTTCTGCACTACATGCTGGAGTAGATGGCAGTAAAACTGACCATGAATTTAGAGAGCATATGGAAGTATTAATACACCTACATTTTAATCATTTGGCAAACACTTTTATCCAAAGCAAAGTACAGTGGAGCTGAGCAGCTGAGGGTTAAGGGCAATTCTCACGACTCCAGTGATGACAGCTTGGCAAAGAACTCGCAACCATCTGATCAGTAGGTCAACGCCTTAATTACTGAGCCATGACTTCCTGTAACAGTTTATATGAAAACGTACTGTATCCCTGAATGTACAAAACAAAAAGGGTAATTTTAAAATAATGTTTCAGCACCATGACAAGTACTTAGATGTAAACAAGCTAGTAAGTAAATTAAGTACAAAAGTATGTAAATACATATGTAAGTTTGTAATTACAGTAAGCAAGTTAGTGAGCATCTAAACTAAGTAAATATGTATGTAAATAAGTTAAGTAGATTTAGTAAGTATATTAAAAGTAAGTATGTAATAAGTTAGTATGTAAATTAAGTAATTAAGTACGCACGTGAATAAGTTAGTACTTTAAGTATGTAAATAAGTTACTAAGAACATTAGTTAGTAAATTAAGTAAATAAGCAAGTAATTTAGTATATATGTATGTATGTATGTAAATAAGTACATAAAATACAAATTAGTAAGTAAATAACACTACTAAGAAGACAAAATTTGAAAAATAGCAAGTACTAAAATGCTATAAATAAAATGCCAAATTAAAAATTAAATTAAAGCACCTTTGAGGTCACTATCCTTGCATCACAGCACATGCATGTTGTAGTAGTAGTAGTAATAATATTAATAATAGTAATAATAATAGTAATGATAGAAATTTTAAATAGTAGTTAAACATAAATTTAAATAAAAAAAGGAAATTAAAATTATATTAATACTAAAATAAGAATGTATGTTAAGTGTAAATTGATATAATACATAGATAAATAACTCAGGTAGTTGAATAATAATTTACATTTTTGAACGTCCAGAAAAAAAAAAGATATACAGTATATGTAAAGATTTATGGGGGGGAAACGGCCCCATGTCCGTGTACAGTCTAAACCCCGCCCCTTCCTGCCATTCCCGCGATTACGCTAGGTTATTAGCCGCATGGTAGTACACGGTTACAGGCGAGACATCTGTCCACCCGCGCTGCAGAATGGTGTATTGTTTGTTGTTGCTGTAAAAGCAGGGCTATTTGTGAACCTTTGGGGCTCTCAGAAGAGGAGCAGTTCTGTATAATTGAGTCATTTCACTGCAACAAATCCAAACATGCTGTAATCTTAGCACTCCCAGACTTTTCAGCTAAAATATGTGCGACTCCATATGGATATAAATAAAAAGCAATAAGATGGTGAGCATGCGCTCGGCAGGGCGAGTTGAAGAGGTAAATACGGCTCGTTGTGCTTCAGCAGACAGCGCGCCACCTGTTCCTCGGGAATCGCAGTAATTTATTAGAACTCTCTACTGGAGCCCGGCTCGTGCCACACATCGCCCCCACTGAACATTCTGGAAGCTGGCCCGCATTTCTTTTCCTTTCCCTGCTGAAAAAAGAGGCGTAATTGG